>NC_064859.1:91039070-91189070 GCF_024139225.1 Suncus etruscus
GACTCATTTCACTTAGCATGCTGTTTTTCAGATTTGGCCAGGCATTAGCAAATTATGTGATTTTATCTTGTCTTATGGTTGAGCTGGGTTCTGTTTGACCATAGCTTCTTTATCCAGTCATCTTTTTTTTTTTTTCTTTCGGTTTTTGGTTTTTGGGTCACACCCGGCAGCGCTCAGAGGTTCGTCCTGGCTCTATGCTCAGAAATTACTCCTGGCAGGCTTGGTGGACCATATGAGATGCTGGGATTCGAACCATCATCCTTCTGCATGCAAGGCAAATGTCTTACCTCCATGCTATCTCTCTGGTCCCCAGTCATCTTTTCTTGATAGCCCCATTATTTATTATTTGTTTTGATGCCATACCCGGCAGTGCTCAGGTTTTATTTCTGGTTGGGTTGCCAAGAATTGAACCTAGGCAAGCTCTGTGCAAGAAGGCAAGTGCCCTTCCTTCTTATGCTATCTATGTGTCCTCCCTATCCTCTTCCTATCCCTTCCATTTCTTTTCTGTTTGGTTTTAGGTTCATGCCTGGCACAGTTCAAGGCTTACTGTTGGCTTTGCACTCAGGGATTACTCCTGGTGGTACTCAGGGGTACTAGGATTTGAACCTGGGTCAGCCAGGTGGATGAAGTTTTATAATTCAGTCTCTTCCTTTTACTTGGATGTTGTTGTTTCCTCTCTCTCTCTCTCCACACCCTTCCTCTCTGCCCTGAGTGAGGGTGTTTCCCTGTGCTTTCCCCTTCACTTTCTCCTTCTCCTTGTTCCTTGGCAGACCTTGGCGAATGACACTGTAGAGATGACCCTCGGGATCATCTCGAGCCTGCATTTACGCTGCCCTCTCTGGTGTTCCCTGAATCCTCTCTGGTTCCCTTCTCCTTGTTCTCTTGCCAACACTTCCTCTTGAAACACTGCACGACTTTATCTCTTCCCTACTGAAATCCAGCTCATTGTCTATGTCTTCACTCAGATTTCAGCTTGTCAGGAAAACTGTTCTGGATTATTTTAGCCCAAAGATACTGGCCTTTTCTCTCTCTCTCTCTCTTTTTTTTTTTTTTTGGCAAGTAGTGATGATACATTCTATCTTTTTTTGTTCTGGTTTTTGGGCCACACCAGCAGCGCTCAGGGGTTACTCCTGGCTCTGCACTCAGAAATTGCTCCTGGCAGCCACGGGGGGATCATATAGGATGCCGGGATACCAACCACCGTTTGTTCCAATCAGCTGCATGCAAGGCAAATATGCCCTACCACTGTGCTATCTCTCCGGCCCCTACATTCCATCTTTTATCTTTATGGTTCTTAGCCATACCCAGTGGTGCTCAGAGGCTACTCCCAACTCAGAACTGGAGCTCTGAGGTCACTCCTGGTGGTGCTTGGGGGCAGCCACGAGGTGCCTGAGTTCACACCTTGGCTTTCTATGTGCCAAGTAGGAATTGCAGTCTACCGAGCTACCTCTCCATCCACTTATCTGCAGTTGCTGTATCTTGTCTCTATTTCTAGGCACAATTTATTTTATTCCAAGACTCTTGTAATCTTCACAGCACATTACAGGGGCTGGGGAGATGGGACAGTGAATATAGTGTTTGCCTTGCACACAGTTTAGCCCAGGTGTGATCCTTAGCACCACTTATGGTTGTCCGAGCACTGTCAAGAGTGATTTCTGAGTGCAAAGTCATCTGTCATTGTTGCTGGGTGCGAACCAAAAATAAAAACAATAACAACCAACAAAGCCTTTACTGAAGGCACCTGCAATTGTTGAGGCAGTAGATCCATAAAGAAGCGAGCCTCACATGAGACAAGAGAAACAAGCTTCTAACTGTGGTGTGGAGTAGTACTGAGGAGAGGAAGTGCTGCTCAGAGCGATGCAGCACTGGGGTGCACTGGGCAGGTGTAGAACTAGTGGGGCCGGTGGAACAATATGGAGGAATTGAGGGTTCAGTGTGAACATTTCTTGGGTCTCAAGCCAGCACCATTCACTTTGCTGTATTAACGTTTTCAGATGTAACTGAGAAGTTACGGAATTTGCATTTAAAATCTTAAAAGAGTTGTAGGAATGAAAGATGGGTTCCATCCCGCCCCCCAGTACTGGCCTTAACCTGTACCTCTGGGAATAAGCGTTCCTGTCCCCTGATTGTTGGTTGGCCCATTGATTGGAGATCACCTCCCCTGTATCAGACGTGACGCTGAGCTTTTCCTGTGTTGTGTTTCTCTTGCAGATGGCGTGGATGGCAAACAAGCCCGGAGGACCAATTCTAGCACCCCGTTGGGGGAGCTTTTTGACCACGGCCTGGATAGCTGGGCGTGTGTTTACTTCGTCGTCTCAGTGTATTCCATCTTTGGACGAGGAGCGTCTGGTGTCAGTGTTTTCGTTCTTTATTACCTGCTCTGGATAGTCTTGTTTTCTTTCATCCTGTCGCACTGGGAAAAGTATAACACAGGAGTTCTTTTCCTGCCTTGGGGATATGACATTAGCCAGGTGGTAAGTATGTATACCGCTTCAACCGTTGCAACTGTGCCCTGAATTCCTGGGGAAAGTTGTTTATTGTTGTTTTTATTTTTTGTATCACCCCTTCATAATGCTCATAATGCCTTTTGGGTTAGAATGGACAGCTGCTCTTAAGACATTTCTTACTTAGGGAAATGTCAAACCCACCCAGACATCAACAAAACCATAATATGAACCCACAAGTGCCTTTTAACTAAGTTTCAGCAGTTAGCACATAGTTTCACACATAGTTCTTAACCTCCTGACAGTTATTCTAAAGGACACTGATAACTGTGTGATGAGCACTTAGTATGAATGGTAAGTACTCCTTTGGTGTGGGTGCACTCAACTCCTAATATTGGGGTCCATTAGGACTACAACCAGTGGTTCTGTCGAAGGAAGGTGTTGACAGTTCTGAGGATGGAACCCAGAACCTTGCATCTGCTGCACTTCCTGTCCTTCTCCCCTGGCCCCATGAGAGCCCTGTGTTTGAACAACACAGTCACAGAAACAAAGTGTGTGTGTGTGTGAGAGAGAGAGTGTTACTTCTAAACTGTAGGACATTTTTCATCTCATTTAAAAATTTTAATGGCGGCACCATGGTTTACAGTATTTTAGTGATAGGGTCTCGTGTACGATGCCTCACGATCCACTATGAAAAAATGGAAGATTTTAATATTAGTGCATTTTTATTCACTTAAACTATTGACTCCATAAAGAAAAAGATGCACATGTAAATGAAATTGTTGATGTTTTGCCTTCCACAACATTTCAGATAGGGCTTAAAAAAAAAAAAACTGGGGCTGGTGAGGTGGCGCTAGAGGTAAGGTGTTTGCCTTGCAAGCGCTAGCCAAGGAAGGACCGTGGTTCAATCCCCCAGAGTCCCATATGGTCCCCCTAACCCAGGGGCAATTTCTGAGTGCTTAGCCAGGAGTAACCCCTGAGCATCAAATGGTGTGGCCCAAAAAACCAACCCCCCCCCCAAAAAAAAAAACTAATGGTTTTCTATTAACCCTCCCTGACTTTGAATGCAGCTTTTTGTGTTATCATTATTTCCATTTGTAACTTTAAAAAGTGAGGTGCGGGCCCGGAGAGATAGCACAGCGGTGTTTGCCTTGCAAGCAGCCGATCCAGCACCAAAGGTGGTTGGTTCAAATCCCGGTGTCCCATATGGTCCCCCGAGCCTGCCAGGAGCTATTTCTGAGCAGACAGCCAGGAGTAACCCCTGAGCACCGCCGGGTGTGGCCCAAAAACCAAAAAAAAAAAAAAAAAAAAAAAAAAAGTGAGGTGCAGTGAAGAGTCAGAAGTTGGAGTGTGTTAAGTGAAGAAAGTGACTGGGTGGGCAGATTAGATCATTTCCTGGCTTAACCAATTTATAGAGGACCTTAAAGTGTTCCATGGGGTGAGCAATTGCATTGCCTGTACATTACTTTATAGCATTATTGGCTGCACAAACTTTTTTTTTTAGGGGGGGTTGGGTCACACCTAGCAGTACTCAGGGGTTACTCCTAGCTCTACACTCAGAAATCACTCCTAGCAGGCTCGGGGGACCATATGGGATACCAGAATATGAAGTATCATCCTTTTGCATGCAAGGCAAACACCTTACCTCCATGCTATCTCTCCAGCCCCGCAAAAACATGTTTTTTTGAGAAGGGAGAAGGGGTTTTGTTATAGACATGGGTGGTGCTCAGGGCTTATTTCTGGCTCTGTGTTCAGGGATTGCTCCTAGCAGTGCTCTTGTGGTTTTGTTTTATTTATTTATTTATTTATTTATTTATCTATTTATTTATTTATTGGTGGCATTGGGGCTCAAACAGGGTGAGCTGTGTACAAGGCAAGTACCTTGTACTATATGGTTCTTCGATCTTTACTGCTGTTGTTATTGTTGTTGTAGTTGTTGGGGGCTCTCAAGAGGTGCTCAGGAGGCCTTTTGACCACTCTCTACCAGCTAGTAGAGAATTTGGCTAGTGGTTTGGCCAATATAGGGTCAAGAGGCACTGTGCTTCTTGCCCTGCATGGCCTAGAAGTGTCAGGAATTATCCAGACCACCTCGAAATGCTCACAGGCCTCAAGAGTTGCACCCATTGATTTTCAGGGGACCATGTGATGCTGGGGATTGAACCAGGACCAAGCACATGCTAGACTTATATCCTAACTGCTTTACTATTCCCTGATCCTTAAAAAAATACATATATTTTTTTTAAAGGCAGACCCTCTTGCTACAATTAAAATTCAGTGTACTCGGTCTGCTCAAAAGTTATGCTCTGTAAAGTGTCATTGTCTCCTTGGTCTGTCCAACTAGTAATGTCTCTATGCCTTTGTCTGTGTTTCCTTCCAGACTATTTCTCTTGTCTACATAGTGACGGCGGTTGTGGGAGTTGAGGCCTGGTATGAACCTTTCCTGTTTAATTTCTTATATAGAGACCTATTCACTACAATGATTATTGGTAAGAAGCTCCATGTTGAAGCCCGTCTTAACATCACTTTGTTATCAAAGACCAGTGTGTGATTATAATAAGATGCAAAATCCTCCTTGGTTCTCCAGTTAGTCGAAGCGCCCTATTACCTTTCTGACCTTCGATCAAAATTTAGGAAAAATAAGACTTATTTGTTTTGGTTTCTTTTGTTCGGCACCAAAACTATTTCTGCTTGTTGGGAGCTCATACTGTTTAGATTAATCATAAAACTGTGTTGAAGGAGCCAGGTCCAGGTGGTCATGTAGTGTTAGAAATTTTACTTTCATGGTATAGATCAGTGGTAAGAAGGAAACAGAGTATAGGAAACTTAGATACCCTTTATAACATGACCGTTATTAACATTAAGCCTTTATTCCTCATATAGATTTTTGGGAGAGGTAGAGAGATTATACCTGCTCAGGGCTTACTCTTAGTGGTGCGCTGACCATATATGCCAGTGTGCCATGCTAGGGATCGAACCTAAGCCAGCCATGTGCAAGGCAAGCCCTTAGCTGCAGTGTTGTCTTTCTGGTCTCCTTATCCACTTTCTTATGCTGCTGGATGCTACGTGAGTGTTTGTTTAATGGTTTACTTGTGCCAAATATTGTACCTAGGGCCTCAGTCTTCTTAGTCTTGTCCTGCCTGTATTAGTGGTTTTGATTGTGTTGATTTGATTTGAACCAAAGGCTGTCTCTTCAGTGTCATCAGTGGGGAAGAGCATTTTCTGTAGGAAAAGGCAGCCTGCATGTGGAAGCTGGGCTGTCACTCTGGACCACCAGCAGTGAGGGCCACTAAATAGAGTGTGTTTCAGTAGTATAAAAGTGTAGCGTCAGCTACTGCTCTTTCCTTCTTCAGAAACTATCCTTGATCTTCTCTGGCCTGGAATTATAGCTAATGGAATTAGCTAATTAGCTAATTAGGAAAGGCTGAGAAGGTGGCATCATTAGGCACTGACTTTTGGCAAAACTGCAGTTTGTAGGCAGGATCCCTCTCTAATCTCTTCGTCGTCGTTGGTTATCTGCATAAACCGGGTCTCTGCCCTGAAAAAGCTGCTCTACTTGGCAGCTCTCACCTCAAAATGAATCTTTTGATGGAAGTAACTTGATCTAAGGCAGATTTGCTGCCTTTCAATTTAAATGTCCAGTTTAAAGATAAGATGGAATTCTCTGATAGTCAAGCTATGGTTTTGAATATTTGGTTAGTAATTTCAGAGGCACATACATGTACCTGACTTCTGCCCTTTGAAATAAAACAAAAGCCCATCTCTCTCTCTGCACATGTTTCTTCTCCATAACAAAATGCAAGCAAACCCCTATTGGTAGGCCTTGACACCTGTGGTACTTGGTTTGTCCTGAGTTAGTGGTGCTGCCTGTTAGGCTCTGGGAAAGCCAGGAGCCTCAATGCAGGAAGAGGGAAGAGGGAAGGGTGGTGAAAGGTGAGTGGCTCCTGGTTGCATTTTGTTGGTTTGGGTTTTGGTTTTAGTTTTGGATGTGGGCCACACCTGGTGGCTGTCGGTGCTACTCAGGCTCTGTTTTCAGGGTCAGTCCCAGTGGTATTCAGGGGGTCACTCAATGCCAGGGACCAAACTCCTCTAGTCTGCTGAGCTTGTTCCAGCCTTTGACTATCTCTCTGGGACCTATTGGAATCTCTTTCTGTTAACAGCTCTGAAAAAAATTGCTCTGCATATCTAACAACTTTCTTGTTGTGGACAATACTTGTAGATTCTCAATTCTGGTGATTTCCGTTTTGTTCTAACAGACAATTTGTCTGGACAGACTGAGAAGTACTTTTTTCTGGTGTGCTGCGCCAAGGTCTGTGTTTAGTTGTTTTCTGTTTCCTGTTGCTGCTTTTCTAGCCCAATTAATCCCTTCAAGGCCTCTGCATCCATATAGTTCAGCAGTTAGCTGAAGATTAGGATTTTTGTTTTGTTTTGCTTTTGAGTCACACCTGGCAGCGCTCAGTGGTTACTCCTAGCTTTATGCTCAGAAATCACTCCTGGCAGGCTCAGGGATCATGGGATGCTGGGATTTGAACCACCATCCTTCTGAATGCAAAGCAAACACCCTACCTCCATGCTATTTCTCCAGCCCCCTAGCTGAAGATTTAGTAAATGCAAAGCAGCCACTCAAACTCTGTTGTTCATCTCCCTCTCCGTGATGTTGTGCTTCTGCAGTTTTCCTCTTCTTGTTCTTTTTTTTTTTTTTTTTAATTTTTTTTTTATTTTGGAACCACACCTGGCTATGCTTAGGGGCTGCTCATAACAATACTTGGAGGTACTTGGAGTACCAACGGGTGCCAGGAATTGAACCCAATTATCCTGACAGCAGAGTGTGACAGAGAGTGAGCCATCTCTCGGGTGCTCCTGAATCTTTAGTTACTTGGCCACTCTGCCTTCTACTCTCTGATGCCTCAAACCATCTAGGCTTCTGCCTTCTAAAACACCAGTGGCATACACGGGTTTGTCTGAAGGTGCAGTTTTGTGAGACCCACAGTTCTTGGGAGGCTGCTGCCAACCAGATTGAGACCTCCTGCAGTCTGCCATCTTCATCTAAAGTCACATGTCTTAACAGTCAGCCAGTGATTTGAGCTGCTTTGCGATTTTGAATCTTAGCCTTTTGAGGTCTGTTGTTCTAGAATACTCAGGGAGGCAGAGTTCAGCAGGAGGGCACTTGCCTTGTGCACAGCTGACTCAGGTTCGATCCCCAGGACTACAGCTTGTCCCCTGAGTCCTGTTAGCAGTGATCCCTGAGTACAGAGCCAGGAGTCAGCTCTGAGCACTGCTGGGGTGGTTCCTCCCCCACCCCCAATAAAACAACAACGACAGAACATGGATACTCCCAGAGTCTCTGCTTCTCAGTGAGGCCAGGACTGGTTGTACATTATGGCCAGAGGCCTGTAGGGAAGGCACAGTCTGAGAGCTGGGCCTTTGTGCCTCCAGGGAGTGTTTCTCTGGTGCCTCCTGCCTTTTATTTTCTAAGGCCTTCAAAGAGTTATATCAGTATCTCCTTCTCTAGTGATTGTTTGTGTTTTGTTTGGGCCTACTCAGTAGTACTCAGGGCTTACTCCTGGCTTTGCACTCAGGGATTACTCCTGGTAGGCATGGGGAAACTTCTGGGGTGCTGGGAATTGAGCTCAGATGGCCTATATGCAAGGCAAAGGCCCTTCCCACTGCATTATTGCTCCGGCCCCCGATTTTATTTTAATTTTTTGTTTTTGGCCCACATCCAACAGTGCTCAGGACTCACTCCTGACTGTGCTCAGGGCTTACTCCTAGCAAGGAAAGCACCCTACCTGCTCTGCATACTTTTATTTTTCTGTGAGAGGAGGTCCTGCCTTTTTATAGTATTATCAGATTATTATCTATTATTGTCTTTACTTAGAGCTAGTCTTAGATTTTAGTCTCTTCAGTTTGTTTTTTTGTTTTTTGTTTTTTGGGCCACACCCAGCGGTGCTCAGGGGTTCCTCCTGGCTGTCTGCTCAGAAATAGCTCCTGGCAGGCACCGGGGACCATATGGGACACTGGGATTCGAACCAACCACCTTTGGTCCTGGATTGGCTGCTTGCAAGGCAAATGCCGCTGTTCTATCTCTCCGGGCCCCAGTTTGTATTTTTATAGTTTCTCTTAGTGAAAGTAAGTTCATATGTGTGTGTGCATGGGTGTAACTGTCATTTCTTTTCATGCATGGCAATATTCTGTATATTTTATTATATGTGTTCTTTCTGTGCTGGGGATCAAATCCAGGGTTTCACTCATGAAAGGCCAGTGCTCCAGTGCTCTGTCTCTGAGCTATACCTGCACTTATATTTGTTTTTTTTCCCCACTTATTGTCCTAGAAATTACTACATAGATAAGGATCTCCTCATTCCTTCTTAATTCCTCTTTGTTTTTATTTTGGACAGGAAGTCCTCCCAAGCAGTGCTCAAGGGACTCAGAGCTACTCCTGGAAATACTTGGCCTGATCCTGTTTGGATTTTGCAGTGCTGGGGGCCATCCTGGCCATGCTCAGGGGAATACACACACGACCAGGCATCCAACCTGGGGCCTCCAGACATGTGTCTTGTGTGTTGCCCTTTGAGCTATCAGCCCTAGTGTGGCCGTGTCATAGGTTAATCGCCAGCCTCTGGTGATTATTTCTAGTCTTTCCTCTTACATATTCACTGCAGTGAATATTCTTTTTTTGTTTTGTTTTGTTTTTTTGGGCCACACCCATTTGATGCTCAGGGGTTACTCCTGGCTAAGTGCTCAGAAATTGCCCCTGGCTTGAGGGGACCGTATGGGACCCCAGAGGGATCAAACCGCAGTCCTTTCTTGGCTTTTTATAGGATTGTTAAATTTTTTTTAGAAGCTTTTTATATGTTTGACATACTAACCCTTTGATTTCTATAGATGAAGATTTTCCCTTTGTTATCTGCCCTTTTCACTTTCCTTAGTCTTTTTGTCTTAGTGCTTTGTTTGTTTGTTTGTTTTTGGGCTACACCTGGAGACACTCAGAGGTCACTCCTGTCTATGCACTCAGATATCACTCCTGGCTTGGAGTGATATGGACGTGGGGGGGGAGAGGGAGTGGAGAGGGATTGAACTATGGTCCATCCTAGGTCAGCGCATGCAGGGCAAATGCCCTACCGATTGTGCCACCACACTCTGGCCCCTGTCTTAGTGGTTTTAATTGAATATTCTATTTAATAAGTAAACCTGGAAATGTTAAGAACCAAACTATTCTGGTGACCATTTTTCTTGAAGTATATCTCCTTCTACTTAGTCCCTTTTTTCTAATTCCATTTTTTTGTTTGTTTGTTTTTGTTTTTTGGGCCACACCCAGCGGTGCTCAGGGGTTACTCCTGGCTGTCTGCTCAGAAATAGATCCTGGCAGGCACAGTGGACCATATGGGACACCGGGATTCGAACCAACCACCTTAGGTCCTGGATCAGCTGCTTGCAAGGCAAACACCGCTGTGCTATCTCTCCGGGCCCTCTAATTCCATTTTTAATTTGTCTATAGCTATAAAATGTCCAATGGTTTGAATTCTTGGCCTTCCTATGACAATATAAAAATCAGTCTACATGTATGATGGATCTTTCCTTGTTGGATAGAAAATTTTTGGGGTTTTGGGTCACACCTGGCAGCTCTCAGGGATTACTCCTGGCTCTGCGCTCAGAAATTGCTCCTGGCAGCCACAGGAAACTATATGGGATGCCGGGATTTGAACCACCATCTGTCCTGGATCAGGCAAACGCCCTACCAGTATGCTATCACTCTGGCCCTGGATAGAAGATATGTGTGTAGCTGAATGTTTGAATTTAATGAATTAAGCACTCTACAGAAAGTATATTAAATACTGTAGAGAAAGAAATAAAGGGTGGTTTTGGCTCAGGAGATATCTCAGGGGCTGGAGCACAGGCTCTATGCTGGGTTTGAGCACGATCAGGCATAGTATCCCTTGCATGGAGCTGAGAGAGAGTTTCCCCTGAGCAGGGCTGGTTCTGTCTCCAAAACCAAAACCACAAGTGTACTATTTTTTGTGGGGGGGGGGGCACACATGGTGACGCTCAGGGGTTACTCCTGGCTATGTGCTCAGAAATCCTCCCTGGCTTGGGGGACCATATGGGACGCCGGGGGATCGAACCATGGTCCCTCTTAGGCTAGTGCTTGTAAGGCAGATGCCTTACCGCACCACGCCACCGCTCTGGCCCCACAAGTGTACTTTTTGGCAACTCATTTAGAACTTTCTGCATACTGTATTTAAGACAGTTATTTTAAGACATTTGACATTAAAACTCCTCTTGGTAAAACTTCCTTGTGAGGTTTTTCTTGGCCTGTTTCTAATACCTGAACCCTACTGGTGATTCTGGGATAGATCAATTAGTCCTGACTTTCTTCCCTGGTTCCTCGCCCTACATGGAGAAAGTGGCTAAGAATTTCAGAGGACACTGTCTCCTTTTCCTCTCATTTCTAACTTAGGAAACTTTGTTCTACTTGGACTTGAGGTAGCAGAGTAATTTGTCTTTTAAGATGATATTTCCATTTGGTAGACTCTAGCATTTTCATCTGTTTTTGGCAAATTACCTTAGAAATTGTACTTGGTTAGGGGGCCAGAGAGATAGCACAGCAGAAGGGTGTTTGCCTTGCACGCAGCCAATCAGGATGGACGATGGTTTGAATCCTGGCATCCCAAATGGTCTCCCATGCCTGCCAGGAGCGATTTCTGAGTACAGAGCCAGGAGTAACCCCTGAGCGCCACTGGGTGTGACTCCCCCTCAAAAATAATTGTACTTGGTGTTTTTTCTTTTTGCCTTATTCTTTGCTGGTCATAAGTTAGTCACTCCTTGTGGTACCTGGGGACTATGTAGTGCCAGAAATTGAACCCAAGACTTCTCACATATAAGGCAAGTACTCTCCACGGAGTCAGCAATTGTTTGAAAGTGTTCTTTCCTGCCTTGGTTCTTACAGCCATTGACTGGGAGGCTAGAGTGGTTCAAGTATAGGTAATATATTGAGTGACCATGAAACACCCAAATGAAGGGTTGAAACAGTTGCACTCGGATTTTATTGGAGTGTGAAAGAGAACAACCAGGGATTTACGTCTCTACAGCTCACAGCATTAGATCAATTTTTTGTTTGTTCGTTTGGTTTGGTTTGTGTTTGGGGCCACACTCAGAGAAGTTCAAGAACTGCTCCTGTCTCTGCTCAGGACTCGTTCCTGGGTGATCGGGGGCTCTAGGGTCCCAAGGATCAAACTCGGGTTTCCCACAAGCAAAGGATATGCTGGGTCATTGAACTATTTCTCTCCTACCCACCCCCACCCCCAGCATGGCTGGAATTGCTTCACCCCAGACTCAGAGATGGCCTTTTGTCTGAGAATACTTACCCAGGTTTTGGGGGCACCTACAGAAATCCATGGAGAAAAATCTAGGGAGGGAATAGAACCCACTGGGACGCCCAGTCAGGAAAGTGCAGAAGTGGAGTGGCCAGTGAGGGATGCTTGTCAGTGTGCAGTTGAGGGCTGACGGTATCCAGGGCCTGCTTCACGTCATCCTTCAAAATCCTGTTTTTACAAAAGAGGAGATCAAGGTCCTGACAACTTAGCTACCCAGAAGTCACCCCATAGCCTCACTGAAATCTCTGCTAGACTCACCCAGTGAAGCCCCTGTTCTTCCAGTTGTGAATGGTCCCAAAATATGTTTCATTTCATTACAGAAGAGGACCAATACCTAACTGTTCTTGGGCCCAAGGATACTGTATATTTGGATATATTAGATGCCTACAGAGGTTGCTTGACTAATACTTTGTAATAACTCAAATATTCTTCTCTTTAGGTTGTGCGGTGTTTGTGACCCTACCAATGAGTCTAGCAAACTTTTTTAGGTAGGTGTTATAATTAAAAAAAATTGTTTATTTTGGAGTGGTGACACTAGCTGGTGCGAGGGGTTGTTCATAGCTTTGCACTCAAGAGTTACTCCTGGCAGACTCAGAGGGCCATATGGGATGCCAGGGATTGAAGTTAGGTTGGTCACGTGCAAGAGAAGTGCCCTACCCACTGTACTTAACTTTCTGGCCCAGGTGTTATAAGATATATGGAAGTCTTAAGAAATTATTACTTAGAATTTGAGTCGTTTTCCTTTTGGAACCTGGACATTTTGAGATCACAGTACTTGTTTACTTGTATTTGGACTCTGGGATTAGGATAACTTAGGGTGGGTGTATGCTATCCCATAACCGTAGTACAAAGCTATTTATTACAATTTTGAGCTCCCCCCAAAAAATCTTCTTAGTTTGTCTTTTTTTTCTTCCTCTTTTGGCTGGAGGAGGCCAGTGGGAAAGGAGCCATCAGCCCTCACCCAGTAATGCTCAAGAAAGATGCTGGGGATTGAACCCAGGGCCCCTGTGCATGCACTCCAGCCCTTTGAGCTGTTTCTGGGCCTCACCTAGTTCTCATGGCCTACTTCCAGCCTGGTGACTAGTGTGCTAGAGGTTGAACCTGAGGCTCTCGCACCCAAAGCATGCCCTCCTGCTGTTCAAACTGGTTTATTATTTGTATAATGAATTTAACCCACCAGGAAGGCGTATATTTTTGTAGAGTACCGTGATAGTTACATTTTGTTTTATACATTGTTTATCCCACAATTTTAATTAGTATGGTTTGAACATATTTTTCTGGAGTTGTGTTGTTTGGAACCAAACTCTGCACTCAACTCTGTTCTTCTCAAATAGCATTACCCAGGAACTCCTGCTTGCAGAGTGGGCTAGGGTAGGGTAAGGTGGTGAGCACTTTCCCAGGAGGTGTGTCCCATCCTGAGCTACCCCACACCACCTTTGCACTGCTACTGTGGTGTGACTGTGGTGACCTGGATGTATTGTTTCCCCTCCGCTGTCATTTCTCTTTCCTTTCTTTTACACCCAGCAACACTCAGAGCTCCTGGCTCTGTGCTCAGAAATTGCTCCTGGTGGGCTCAGGGGACCATATGGGATGCCAGGGATGGAACCCGGGTTCATTCTGAGTCATCCGTGTGCAAGGCAAACGCCCTACTGCTGTGCTATCACTCTGGCCCCTTCCCTGCCCTTTCTATATGAGGCACTTCCTGTTTCCTACTTGAGTCAGATCAAGTTCTGTGTCCCTTCCCCAATCATGGCAGCTGGCTTTTATACACCTGGTGTTCATGGAAGCCCTAAAACATAGGCCTTGAAGTCATCAGAGATTATTTGAGTCATTTTCTAAAGATGAGGCCTTTATTGGGCTACCTCTTGCTGACTGTGGGTAAAGTTATAGAGCCTAGTATAGGACATGGGGCTTTGTTCCGATGTGCAAAACTCTATGGGCCACCTGAGAGCTCCAGAGTCATGGACTGTGCTCAGCAGTCTTGGTTTTTATCAATGTTTATCCAAATTCAATGTTCCAATGTTCACTCCAAAGTTTATGTCATTTTATAATGTAGAAGTATTACAGTGCACTCTTCTAGCCTAGTTTTTCTTCACTTGTTTTTCCTCTGTTAGTAGTCTCAGAATAAAGACAAGATTTTCTTTTCTTTTTTTTTTCTGTTCCTTAACACTCCCATGCTAGTTTGGTTTAAAGGGACAAAAATGGACTGGGAATTCTTAGTCCTGGCCTTGCTACTTAGCAGCAGAATTTAAATTCTCACCTCCTTATTTAACGTCCTTGGAGAATGGGGTTTATAATGTTGCTGCTACGTGTGGCTGTGGAGGTAATTGCAAATCTAAGAGTGAGAAAGTGCTTTGAAAACTATTAAAAATACACAGGAAATATGTTTTATATCTACTAATGTATTTTGTATGACTTGCTTTTTTTCCAGAAGCTACAAAAATAGCACCTTGAAACATGGGTCAGTCTATGAAACGATGGTTCCCTTCTTTTCTCCAAGTTTGCTATTCATTTTGTGTACAACATGGATCCTTTGCTCGCCTTCAAATATTTTAGAGCGACATCCTAGAATATTCTACTTCATGGTCGGAACAGGCTTTTCCAATAGCACAGTAAGATTGTTCTCTTAAAACCACACATATAAGGACCCTTTATATGTATTATGAACCTACTTTAGGAAACCTTATACTGTATCCTATTGCATCAGAAATTTGAAAGAACAGTTCAAACTTCAGATATGTGCTAGAGAGAGAGCACAGTGGTAGAGTGTTTGCCTTGAATGTTGCCGACCTGGAACAGACCTGGGTTTAATTCTCGGCATAGCATATCCTTGAGCCTGACTGGAGCGATTTCTGAACATAGTTAGGAGTAAACCCAAAAACCAAACCAAAACAAAACAAAAAACCAACCTTGAGATATGAGAAGAAAACTATATTCCTTTAAAAAAAAAAAAAGAAAAAAAAAAGCTTGATTGATAGATTGGTTTCTGGGCCACACCTGGCGCTTAGGCTCCTAGCTCTGCACTCAGAAATCGCCCCTGGCAGGCTGGGGGACCACATGGGATGCAGGAAATCAGGCCCAGTCTTTCCTGGGTTGGATGTATGCAAGAAGGCAAACGCTTTTTTCTCTGTGCTATCTCTCCAGCCCCAGAAAACTAAATTCTGACTTCTGAACATAGTTATATTGTGGAACCATGGCTTACTTAATTTTTTTCTGTTGGTAGTCTTCTGAAGAATTCATTGAATCATTTATTGATTCTCTTTAGAATAAATATTATTAACAAAATGTTTGAAGAGTTTGCAGATCGAATGGTCAGAGAGCTTAAAGGGAATTTTTTTAGAAGACAAAATGACCATCTGAATTAGGGGAAGCATCTCCTCACTGACCTGAACCAATTTTGTTGCGGGGGGGGGGGGGGGAAATACCTGTAGAAGGCTGGTTTGAAATTGGTTTATTTTTCTCCCTCCTAGAGATCATAGAATCTTAAATTTGGGAACGTTTTCTTTATTTTTGAGGGGTGGTCATACCAACAGTGCTCAGGGGTTACTCCTGGCTTTGTGTTCAGAAATTACCTGTGGCAGGCTCCAGGGACCATATGGGATGCCAGGATTCGAACCACCCTCTGTTCTGTGTTGGCCGAGTGCAAGATAAATGCCCTATTGCTATGTTGTCGCTTTGGCCTCGGAGAGTTTTCTTTGATCCAGATTGTTCCCTGTGAAAGAATTCTTTCTAGTGCATCTCTTCCAGCCTCCTGTGACACAGGAGAAGGGTCTTGTGGCTTTAGAGCCAACATTCAGTTGGGCCCTGGAGCGCTGGCTGTTATTGAACTTAACGGGTTGGCCCAGGTACATGACTATGTTTAAATGTTGGAGTGGCTGCTTGGGGGAAGTGCTTTGCTAATTAAATTTTCATTCATTCATGCTTTTCTTTTCCTTCTAAAATAGTGTAAGCTGATTGTTTGCCAGATGAGCTCCACACGGTGCCCAACACTCAACTGGCTGCTGCTGTTCCCTCTTTTCTTGGTTGTCACATTGGTGCACATAGGCATCAGCTCTTCCATGGAGAGCACTCTGCTCTACACGCTGACCGTTGCTTTTACTCTGGCCCATATCCATTACGGCGTACGAGTGGTGAGTAAAACTCCATGTGATTGGCAGGTGTGGTGGAAAGGAGATGAGGGAGAATTTCAAGAGAAAGCTGCTTATTATAGAAAGAGTATAATAAGAATATAGCCACAGGCACTTGGGGGAGAGTCTTAAATTTTGAGTATTATCTAGCTGTGTAATTGTAGGTATTGTTACTCTAATTAACATGCCCAAATAACTGCAAATAATTTAAAAGCTGGATAATTGTAATAATAGAGTAGTTCTGGTGACAGTGTAAACCTTTTTCTTGAAGAGAAATTTTAACTCTTGTGCGTTTAAACATGGAGATGGAGCGGGCCTAGAAGGGTGCCAGGAAGATGGCTCAGAGAGTCAAAGCATTCATTTTGCAGGTAGAAACTCCAGGTTCAGTCCCTGGCACTACTACTATATGGTTCCCTGAGTACCACCAGGAGTGATTCCCTTGTCTGAATGACCAAAAGAAAAAGCAGGTTATCAATATAGGATCCAGTAATCCCATTTCTATATCCCCTTTCTGTAGCTTAAGAGGCCTTTGTATTGTTCATGAGCATTATTTTAAAAATTATGCATAAAATTTATTCTGCTTCCTCCCTTGCCCAAATCTAATAGCGATGTGGTAAAGAGGTTGGAACTAAAATGCAGGGCCAAAGGGCCAAGGGTTAAAACAGTTGCTCTACAAGTGGCACAATATATGATTTCTTGAAGACCACATGGTGCAGTCTCTGAGCACCCCCAAAACAAACAAGCGAAACAGCAGAAAACTGAACTAAATCATGGTGCTGGAGATCAGAGCTGGACATGCCAGGCATGAGCTTTGGTCCACTGAGCTTGCCCCAGCCCAACAGATGAGATTTTTGAAAGCATTAAGAAGCATTTGAGGAGCTAGAGAGCTAGTGCAGTGGGTAGGCACTTGCCTTGCACTTAGCTGATCTGAGTTTGATCCCCAGCATCTTAAATGGTCCCTGAGCAGTACCAGATGTGTGTTTTCTTGCCAAAAATGGTATTTTAATTATGACATGATATTCTCTCTCTCTCTCTTTTTTTTTTTTTTTTTTTTTTTTTTTGATTTTTGATTTTTGGGTCAGCACTCAGGGGGTTACTTCTGGCTCTTCACTCAGAAATTGCTCCTGACAGGCATGGGGGACCATAGGAGATGCCCCAAAACAAAACAAAACAAAACAAAACAATTAACAACAAAAAATAATCTGGAAAATAAAGATCAGCTCAACTGAAAAATGTTCCCAGGAGCATGATTGTTTGTTTTTGTTTTGTTTTGTTTTGTTTTGTTTTGTTTTTGGGGAGGGTCATGCCCGGCAGTGTCCAGGGGTTACTTTATGCTCAGAAATTGCTCCTGGCAGGTTTGGGGACCATATGGGTTGCCGAGATTTGAATCACTGTCCTTCTGCATGCAAGGCAAACACCCTACCTTCATGCTATCTTTCCGGCCCCAGTTTTTTAGTGGAAACCTCAAGATTAGGAGAAAATATTAAGTAACATTTGTTAACTGGCATATACGTAACTTCTTGCCTGCATCCTAGAGATAATTAATATGGTATAACCTATCAATACACAACACACACACATTTTTTTTTTTTTTTTGGTTTTTGGGCCACACGCAGTGGCGCTCAGGAGTTACTCCCTGCTCTGTGCTCAGAAATTACTCCTGGCTCTGGGGACTGTATGGAATGCCAGGGATCGAACCTGTTTCCGTTCTGATTCAGCCACATGCAAGGCAAACACCTTACTGTTGTGCTACCACTCCAGCCCTGTCAGTTTTGAGATTCATTATCTAGAAGTGTCATGAGAGGCTGAGTATTGACTTGACTCTTTATAGGGATTTTATGTCAGTTTTTCCAGTTTGTTAGTCTTTGACTATATTGGATGTGAATGTGCTTTGTCTGGGGCTCTGGGAAGACGAGGTTTGGGACTTAGACTGATTCAGATATAATTTCTAGTTCTTGAGGGGTGTTTATAGTCTCCAATCTGCATCCAACTGCAGGTATCCTGAACAAAAAATGTCTTCTGATTTCTGACTTTCATGAATTGTTGTCCCCACTGGGGACACTCTGCTTCTAAAAACAATGAGTACTTGTTTGTCATTTTCTTCTGTTCTGATTTTTCACAGGTCAGTCAACTGAGCAACCATTTTAAGATTTACCCCTTCTCCTTGAAGAAGCCAAACTCAGATTGACTAGAAGCAGAAGAAAAGAATATTGGCCTATAACCTACAGAAAGAAGACCTGTAAATAAGATGCTTGTAAATATTTCCTCCATCACCTATGAACTCTAAATGCATCTGCTCGCCAGACATGGGAACTTGGTGTGTGTCATATACATGGACAGCAGGAATGAGAAATATGATGCAACTGGTGGAATTTTGGACCTACTAACTCCTGGTGTACCTTTTTTTTTTTTTTTTTTTTTTTTATAAAACCATGTGTCATTTTAGTTAAGTATAACATAGATTCTCAAAATGTTCTGAGTAATTTTAACTTGAATCCAAGAAGTTTTGGTTAATACAGGTTTAAAAGTGCTTTTTAAAAGCTTTTATTTTTAAATCCACAGATTCCTCTAGGAAGATTGGTACTGTTCAGAAAACCACAATATGTTTTCACACTTGGTACTCGGTGGTAGATCTTCAGCTGTGAAAACTGTCAGTAGCCCAAATCCACTGTAGGGAAAAGAGCAAATGACTTGGAGCCAGAGATGCCAAATGATGACAGAACAATGTTCCGTTGCCAAATACTGATTTCTCTTTCCCATGGAAATGCCTTTTATCTTCCTGTGTTCAGAGAGCTAGTAGACAGAGTCTCTAGTATCCTGGCTCTCTTTGTTAATGGAAAAGATCTCAGTACGTAGTTTAATTAAAACAACAACCATTTGTTGGACTTGGTCGAGAATGGAAGTATAACTGTAGCTCACCCTCTGGCATGTTCATTGTTTAAATACGGCATTTCCCCCTCAGCTGCGGGTTGCTGAGATGTGGTGCCTGTGAACTCTCCTCATGTGAAAGCATGTACTCGTCCCTGTCTTTCAATAATTACTTGCGCAGAACACATAGAAACCTCCGTAGAAGCAAATTTAGTGCAGCGTTAGGAATCTCGTAAGTCCCACTATGAAATTACTACTATGAACCTCACTACAAATGAGTTTTCTGGTTCAAGTTGTCCTTCCTTCCTTTCTTCCTTCCTTCCTTTCCTTTCCCTTTCTTCCTTCTTGCCTTCCTTCATTCCCTTTCCCTTCCTCTCCCTCTTCTTTTTGTGAAGGAGGGAGTGCTCTTTTTACTTCATACAGGATAAAGAAATCCCAAGAAATCCTCTTTCCAACTTTCCTACTCTGAAGAGCTTTGGATCTCGATGCCTTACTCAGTAGAATGCCCTTTAATATGACAGGCAGTGACTTCTGAGGTTTACTGACAAACATGAAATTTCCTTTGAATTAAATGTGATTGTTTTCTAGATTATACCTTTTTCACGATTGTGGATATTTTCTATCTCTTTTTTACTTTATCTTTAGTTTGGTGGTGGTAAAATTAATATGCCGATTTTCTTTTATTTTGTGCTTGAATGAAGAGTGTATCTTAAACCCTTGATTATTTTTTTTGGACGGATTGCACTTGGATATAATGGGCACCCTTTTGTTGATAATGTAATTAAATGCATAATCACTATTTATATATGAATAAGACCATCAATAATTTTAATTATAATGTATTCCTTGAATTTCCATGTGCTGCTTTGTAAAAAAAAATCACTGTAATTGATACGTCAGGGTTTTTTTTTATTGTAAATTTTAATCATTGTCATTTAGGGTATTAGAAATGTGGAGTCAAGAAACTAACTTATGATGCTGAACTCATTTTAAAAAATTTGTTCATCAAGGTTGAGGTGATTTCATAAGATCTAAAATGGACACTGAAATTAGTTGAGAAATTGATACAGAAAAAAACATGGGTAATGATTCCTTATTTATTTATCACTTTCCATCATGGAAGTTCCAGAAAGAGCCAGTTAATTGAAGGTAGCTGTTTTTTATGTACCTTGTTCTTATCGCCTGTAAAATCAAATTGGATAAAGTGTTAAGTTGGGATAAGGACAACATTTTATTTTAAGGTCTCTAAGTGAATAATTTTATTGTTTCGTTGACATTGTATACAAGAATGAGATTAATCTATGTTATAAAAAAGAACTGATAAATATTTATAAAATGAGTCTTGAACCCCAGGCTTTCTTCACCTTGGACAGTAGAGAGAAAAATAATATTTATTGACACAGGGGCTATCTTTCCTCAGTGCGTGTTTCTGTTCTTTTTCTGTTACATCAGATTTATTTGGAAATCATTTTGGGCCTCCCCATCCAAGGCTTATTTCCCTCCGGTGCTCTTTCCTTGGCACCATTAGATGAGAAAAATGGAACAGTGAATTGTTTCAGAATATGGTGGACCTCTTATTGCAGCGCACTGGGCCTGCTGGTCCTTTCTCCTGCATCACCGGGCTGCCCTGAGAGCATCTGGAAGGGCCACTGTGTTCCTATGTGTCCGTGGCGAGCTGCCCCGGAGGCAGGACTGAGACTACAAAGCGCTTCATAAACATCTGTCATGCCAGCTAGGCTAACACTTCCAAATTCGGAAAGATATGTCAGACCTACTTATGGAATCGGTGGGGTGGGTGAATCCACACGTAGCATTTTTTTAATCCCAAATGTATATGCAGCACTGCCTTTTGAGGGTGGGTGTCTTGGTGGGTCTGACATGTAGCTTTGCTCTGCCTATCAGAATACTGTCTCTCAGCCAGGCCCTTGGTGTTTCCACTGACCAAAGCTGCAGAGACCCGTGAGCAATTGTGTTTCAGGTTATGATCAGGAAAATGCCCTCTACTCGCAGAGAGCTTGGAAAAGCGAAATCTAAAAATATCTGAGGAGGCTATGCGAATATTCGCTGCCTTTTGCAATTCTTTAATAAGATTCATGATTTGACTGGCAATGCTGCAGTCTTAAACCGTCACGGTTTAAATTATCATTCTTCCAATGATACATAATAGATGTAGTCTTTTTGTGTGTGTGGCTTTTTTTCATAGGGTAAGGGACCATGCTTGATGGTGCTCAGGGGCTGCTTCCAGCTCGGAGCTTACAGATTATTCCTTGTGGTGCTTGGGGCCAGGTAGTGACGGGGATTGAACCTTGGCCTCCTGCAGACAAAACATGTTCTTTAACCCATTGACCTATCTCTCTGGTCTTGTAGTTTTTAGACTTAAGGGTAATGGAACGAAACATTTCCAAATAAAAAAGCTAAGAAGTTTTCTTCGGAATTTTAATATGATGACAATACTTTAGAATACTTCAAGGGGCCAGAAGTATGGTTCAGCAGAAGAGCACAGGCTTGCATTTGATCCCTGGCACAGCAAACGGGTGCAAACAGCAGGAAAGTATCTGATATAATTCCTTCAAAAGTAAATGCTGATTATAGTCTGGGATGTTTTAGTGTAGCATGTCATGCATTTTACTAAGAGTGTCTTTGTCTAGAGTCACCCACATTCTGAATAAATACCCACAGAGTATTGATCCTGACCAGGAGCCTGGGCATCGGGGGAATATGCAAAGATCAAAAACTGGCCAAGTTCATTTGAAAGGGAACCAGGAATCACCTGGTACCAGTGCTTGTGAATTTGGAAGCTTTTTCAACTGTTCTGTCTTCAAAGAAATCACTTATTCTGAATAAATAACCTCGTGACCCCAAACAGATTGTGATTCTGTCAGGTAGGAAGAATAAATCTGATGAACCAAAGGTATATGAATCAAAGATTGCTTTTTTTCTCCTTTATGTTTATGCCAGAAATGTGTCTCTAAATCTGCTTTTCTCGCCAGCGTGTGAACTAGCTAGGTCGACAGAGACATGGCCTGCTTTGTTCCTGTTGCTCCAAGCTCTTGCCATGTCTCATTGCCCCGATTGCCTTAGGTCTCCTGACTAGTCCAGGTCTGAGCAGGGGCCAGAGGGAACAAAGGGCACCTCCGAGATGAATACGTTTAACTTTGGCTCCCAAATAAGCCCCAGTAGACACAGGCCTTAGTTCCCAGCAGCCTTGCTCTGATCTCCGCTCTGCATTCAATGAATTGCTGTGAGAACTTGTGATTTTTAACTAGTATTTTCTCTGTCTTTTGCAGCGCTTTGAAGGCAGCTTGCTGTATTTATTTTTTGAATGCCCCATAGGTAAATAACCTGGCTTATTTAGCTGCCAGCTCTAGAACTTTCCAGGAAGAATTTGAACTCGTATGCTGCACTTGAGCAATTTGATGTGTGTAAAGTGGCACTTTTTTGTTTGTTTTGTTTTTGTTTTGGAGCCACACATAGAGGTACTCTTGGTTAGCTCTGTGCTCAGAAATCACTCCTGGTAGGCTCAGGGGACCATATGGGATGCCAGAGATTGACCCCAGGTCTGCTGCATGCAAGGCAAATACCCTACTCACTGCGCTATTGCTCTAGCCCTTAAAATGGCAGTTTTAACAGTAAAATAGTGTTAAATTAATCACAAAAATCGAAAGTGATGCTCTACACTTTTTAGGGAAGCTTCTGTTTCTGGTTACCTTTATTCGATAACCCTTGTATGCCATAGTTTTCATCTTTAGTGTGGCAGGCAGACATTTTTGGACCTACTGTAAGTGGTGATGATCTAACTTCCCCAGAGAAAGTGGCAACACACTTTAGTGGAGCCCTACAAATTGGATTTATAGACTTAATTCCCCAGTGTTTAGGTGCAAAATAAATGTAACCTTCCTCTTAACCTGCATGGCTAGAACATACTTGTGCCTTTTTTTTGGGGGGGGGGGGTCCACATCCGGCAGTGTTCAGGGGCCACTCCTGGCTCTACACTCAGAAATCATTCTGGCAGGCTCGGGGGACCATATGGGATGCCGGAATTTGAATCACTGTCCTTCTGCATGCAAGGCAAACACCCTACCTTCAAGCTATCTCTCCGGCCCCCAACATGCTTTGCTTTTTAATAAGTGTGTGAGAGAGTGCTGTCCTGCTTTTATGGTTTTGTTTTTAAGCAGGTGCCCTTGGATGAGTTAATATCTAGGGTGACCAAAATAATCCTTGTTAGTCCTCACTTGTCATTTGGTCACAAGACCAGGCTCCCTGACTTGGGAAGTGACATAGACAGAGTGACTGTTATGATAAACTACATATGACCAGAGAATCCTCCAAATGCGACTGAATTCGCAATCATGGTTGAAGACACTTAGGTGGAGGGAGCACTGTGGTTCTTGGACAGATGAGGCCACATCTTCTCTCAAGCAATTTCTATAGATAAACTCAATTGACTTGACTTTTTCTTTTTTTTTTTTTTTCGGCCACACCCATTTGATACTCAGGGGTTACTCCTGGCTAAGCGCTCAGAAATTGCCCCTGGCTTAGGGGGACCATGTGGGAAGCCGGGGGATCGAACTGCAGTCCTTCCTTGGCTAGCATTTGCAAGGCAGACACTTTACCTCTAGCGCCACCTCACCGGCCCCATGCTTGGATTTGTTTGTTTTTGTACCACACCTGGTGATACTCAAGGGTTACTCCTGGCTATGCTCTCAGAAATCACTCATGGTTTGGGGGATCATAAGGGACGCCAGGGGATTGAACTGCAGTCCGTCCTAGGCCAGTTGCATGCAAAGCAAACGCCACGCCCTACCACTGTGCCACCACTCCGACCCCTTAGATTTTTTTATATCAAAAACACATGTCCTTTATCATGCGTTCTTGATTCAGATTTTCTTTTTTTTTTTTTTTTTTCTTTTCCTTTTGGTTTTTGGGTCACACCCGGCAGCGCTCAGGGGCCACTCCTGCTCTATGCTCAGAAATCGCCCCAGGCAGGCTCAGGGGACCATATGGGATGCCGGAATTCGAACCACTGTCCTGCATGCAAGGCAAACGCTTTACCTCAATTCTATCTCTCCTGCCCCGATTCTGTTTTTCTTGACAGGTACATTTTACTCCTGAAGAGTAAGTTCATGAATCAGTCAGTGAGTCCTTTTTTTTTTTTTTTTTTTTTTTTTTTTAGTCAGTGAGTTCTTGATGTTGCTAATGCTAAGCAGTCTATAAAGGCAGGGCTTTTTTTCTTTCTTTCTTTTTTTTCAGGATCAGGGAATGCAGGTTGCTGGCCCTTGAGCTTAAAAATGCCTTATCAAGACTGCCTGTGATATTAATAGTTTGGGTAGTTTCTTTCATTTAGAAGGACATCCCACCACAGCAGCTATTTCAGGTGACAAGAGACCTGGTTGCTGGGAAATCAGTTTATTTGGAAAGGTGCCAAGAAAGCAGAATTCAGTATTGAACTCCAAATCTTAGCATTTCCTTGGATAAAGAGGGACCACAGTAAATGACTAACTGCCTTCCCTTCCCTCACCCATCTAACAGCAGAAGGAGACCTCATAGATGAGCACAGGAATAACCCACTGAGAGGGAGTGTCATGCCCTATGGCTTAGAGCAGGAAGTGGGGAAAGTCAGTTGAGTTGTGCTCCTTCCTGTCTGATTTGATTTCTGCAGACACTTCACTCTAGGGGCTGGTTCTATCCCTTCTTGGGAGCTCTGGGACACCATCACTCCTGCTGCTGAAAAATGCTGAGTACAAGTAGAAGAGAATTCAGAGGAAGTTGAGAGCTTGACACCCTTTCTCTGTCAGGTAGTTTCACTGAAAGTGGTGTTCATGATCCATTTGTCTGGGGTGCCATGACCACTTTACATAAGGAAGAGTTTCTGTGCTCTGGTTAGGTGTGTGTGTGTGTGTGTATTTTTGACATTTGCACACCTGCAGTATGCACTTGAGTGGTCAGCAGAGTGCTTACTCTCATTCCGCTCTTCCTCCACCCCAACTTCACCTGCATGTTGCCCCATAACTCAGATGCTTCCCTCAGCTGGAACCTGCCTTTGCTCCTTCCAGTTTATCTTCGTTCCTAAGAAAAGCCCCTAAAATGCTGTCACTTGCCATCTGTCTTGCAGGCAGGGATTGTATGAGCCAAAATGATTCTAAGAAACTTGGCCTCTACTTACAAGTTTGAGGTTTAGAGACTGAAGGATGATGGCCATGGGACAGCTATGGGGAGCTATGCTGAGCAAAAAGGGGCTTCACAGCTTGTCAGAGTCCCTCAATGCAATGTGAAAGTGCGGCTATGGGTCTCTGCTCAGTTCTTGTTGCACAAGTCTGTTCTTACCACTGTTGCATCGCCAGCCCTAGAATCAAGGCCTGACCATTTCTTGCCATGGAATTTATGTTTCTGCTGCGATGAACCCCTAAAGACGTGCAGTGGGTTTTCATTTCAAATAGTCATTCTAATGTTGGTAGTTATTTATTGTAATAAAAGTAGAATAAATTATTTTTCAATCCTTTTTATTGCTGTCTGATTGTTTTTCCTGATGGGAATGGGGAGGCAGCAGGCGAGGGGGAATGTCTGAGTCACTGAATTTTAAAAATTTGTCTTAGAATGCAGTGCCAAGGCTTGAACCCTAGTCTCATGTATGTGAGGTACCAGAGGCCCCATCTCTGGCCCAGTGTTCTGTGTTTGAGAAAGCTCTCCCAGGGCCTGAATGATAGTACAGTGGGTAGTGCATTTGGCTTACACATGGCTGACCTATGTTTGATCCCTACTCTCCTGTATGGTTCCCCATGCACTTCCAAGAGTGAATCCTGAGTGCAGAGCCAGGAGTAACTGTTGAACATAGCTAGGCATGGTTCAAAATAAAAAAAAAAAAAATAGGTGGCGCAGCAGTAGGGGTTTGCCTTGCATGCAGCTGACCTAGGACGGACCACGGTTACATTCCCCAGTGCCCCATATGGTCCCCCAAACCAGGAGCGATTTCTGAGTGCATAGCCAGGAGTAACCCCTGAGCATCATTGGGTGTGCCCCCAAAACCAAAAATAAAATAAAAATAAACTACAGGAAAAAAACAAAAGCTCACTCACCCCCTCGTGTCTATAATCCCGATTTGTTTCAAAAGGCAGAGTCCTGGAGCATGAGTGGTAGCACTTCAGGGAGGGTGTTTGCTTTGCACATGGCTGACCCTGGTTCAATCTCCAGTAACCTATATCATTCCCAGGAGTAACCCCTGAGTACAGCTGGTTGTGCCCCTCCTCCAAATACAAAAGCAAAAGAGGGCAGAGTTCTAAGTTGTTGATCGTGTCTCTGACCTCTACTGCTCTTGCCTCTCTGAGAACTGAGAACTAGGACTGGGTACTGTCTCTGAGAACTGGGTACTGGGCATTCATCATACGCAAAGGAGAGAAGTTTGGTCCAGGCCCTGTGAGTAGCAATCGGAGAGTCACCCACCCTGGGCACCTGGTGAATATGGGAGAAGTTTCAGTTGGTCAGTTGTAATCTCTGCCCATTAAGGCCCAATGCCCACATCACCTCTAGGTGGCTTCTGAACAAAAGGTTAATTTATTTTATGGTGTAAGGCTTATATTCTTGGTTTTCATGGTGCCTGAAAGTATTAGGAAGCCAAAGCTGCAGGTCAGGGCTTGGCAGCTTTCTGGTATTTTCTCAGGAGTCCTCTGAGGCCTGAGTTCTCCAGGGCTGGTGGGACAGATCTGTGGGAAATGGCATCCAGATTTTCCTTCTTTGGCCCCACTTCCTTGATTCCTTTTTTTTTTTTTTTTAATTTCTTCTTCCCTTTCCTTCTTGTGACAAGAGTCAGGGGACATTGTACACACTTAGTTGTGGCACTTGTCAAGGAGCTGCCCACTTTGAGGACTGATTGTGTTCCATCAAGCAGAACAACTGGCATGGAACTCGGGCATGTCAGATAGTGTTGGAGGTGGAACCCAAGGCCTCACTGGCTCACACTTGCAAGGGACCTCTTTGGCACGCTTGCGCCTCCATGTACCTCTTCCCTTTGCCTAAAGTGCAAGGCTGCAGGCTCTCATGAGGCTTCCAGGCTTTGAACCTACAGGGTGACTTTCAGAAACACATAGACTCAGACGGACATTTCTTTTTATTTATTTATTTATTTTTTTATTGAGGCCATTGTGAATTACAAGTCTTTCACAGTTGTATTTCAGGTACATAGTGGCAGTGAATTAGGGCCATTCCCACCACCAGTGTTGACCGCCCTCTACCATAGTTCCCAGCATGCCTCCATATCTCTACCCTCAGCCCCCTGGACTCCCAGTATAACAAGTCCATTTTATTTAGCTTGTTATATATTTTGAGTGTCTTGATTCTGTTGTCATTGACTTTGGCTTGAGTATTAGATCTGACCTCTTTCAGATGGGCATTTCTTTTTTTCTTCTTCATGTTTTTTGGGAGGAGGTCACACCCGGCAGCGCTCAGGGGTTACTCCTGGCTCCAGGCTCAGAAATCGCTCCTGGCAGGCTCGGGGGACCATATGGGATGCCGGGATTCGAACCAATGACCTTCTGCATGCAAGGTAAACGCCTTACCTCCATGCTATCTCTCCGGCTTTTCATGTTTTTGTTTGTTTTTTGAGGGTCACACCCAGCAGCACTCAGGGGTTAGTCCTGGCTCTACACTCAGAAATCGCTCCTGCCAGGCTCGGGGGGGACCATATGGGATGCCGTGATTCAAACCACTGTCCTGCATGCAAGGTTATCTCCATGCTATCTCTCCTGCCCCAAGGATGGGCATTTCTTCACAATGGGATGCCCAGAGATCCTAACGAGAGACCCTAAATAAATGAATAAAGGATAAAAAGCACAGTGTAGTCCTTCCAAAGAGGCAACAAAGCTCCCAGAGAAACACTCCTGAATCCATAGCGGGTTCTGGGCGTCCAGAGGCTCCAGCCCAGGGGTTCCTGCAGTAAGGCACTTGCCTTGCATTCGGCCCACCTGGGTTCTATCCCCAGCATCCCCATAGGGTCTCCCCTATATGGTCCCCCCGTAGAGTCCTCCAGGAGTGAGCCCTGAGCACAGAACCAGGAGCATCTGAAGGCCCGTTTGGCAGATAAGTGGATGAATGAGCCATCTCCCCACCTCCTGCTTTAGGGGCTGCAGCTTCTGCCCCAACTGCAGGGAGAGATGCAGCCCCGGGGAGGGCCCGATGCGCGCGCGGGCAACCCGGCCTTGGCAACCACCTGTTGGTAGCAACGGTGCAGCCGCCGGGCAATTCGAGGTGTCTGCTGAGCCCGGGCTGAGCCACCATGAATAATACGCCATCGGGGATCCTGGGGGCCATGGAGGAGGAAGAGGAGCAGGTCTCCGGCGGGGAAGCCTCCATCAATTCCGACCTCATGCAGGAGCGGATCCTGGCCCGGCGTCTCCGCATCGCTGCGCGCCTGGAAGCCCGGAGGCGGTGAGCAGGGTTGGGAGGCTGGGGCGAATCCGAGGCGGGCCCAGGGGGGTCCTGGAGGGTCCAGGAGGGTCCTAGGCGGGTCCCCCCGTGGGATGCTGCTTGCTCCGAGGACTGGATTCGAACCTCCCGCGTGCTGTGGCGTCAGAGGTTGAGACAGTCTGGTGGGCGCCTTACCTGGTGTCCAACCTGATGACCCCTCATTTGACAGGGTCTTCCTGTCCCCTCTCCAGCAGGTAGCCTGAAGTTCTGCTAGTGCTGCTGGTTCTTTCCAAGATCAAGCTGGCCTCCATGGCTGCCCACTTGCTAACCTAGGGCATTGTCAAAGGGGCATCCCAAAGGCATCCCAGAAGAGCACCCCTCAATTTTCGAGGGTTCTGCTGTCCTTTCTCCTACAGATCAGGGGTCAGGGTTTAGCTGCCTGCCAAGACGGTGACCTCAATGACTATTGTCACTTGCTTTGCAGGTGGCTTCTTTGTTCTTGCAAAGATGTACCTCGCCCCACTATAATCTGTGGCCAGGCGGAGGCCAGGGTTAGGAAGACAAGAGCTCCAAGTGCTGGCCTGGTGGTTGTGGCATGCTGGAGCATGTGACCCCTTTTCTAGAGAGGCTCCAGGCTACATTGCAACCTGTGCAATTGATCCTGGGGGAACCCCTTTTTGGGGTGTCCTGCAGCCAGGACCCACTCTTCTGTAGCTGCTGGCTTGGGTGTCTTCTGATCCTGAAGTCAGTGTAACCTTCCAGGGTGATGTGGGGTTTAGGACAATCTGTTTATGTGAGAGCCTTTTTCCTTCTGGGTCCTGAAAAGCCAGTGCCCATATGCCCTCTTAATCTGGGGTCTGCAGGAGTGGGCTTTGAGGGGTGCATGTTATCTGGGATCTGGAGGAGCAGACTCTGAGAGACCCTTGTTCATTGGCATCTGTAGAACAACTAGGTCTCCCAGAGACTTTGCCAGCCCAGTGTTTCGCCTCCAGGGCACCGACGCTGGGTGGGCGTTGGCTTTTCAGTGTCTAGTGCTAGGGCCGGTTTCTAAGGAATCAGGGTTAAGGTACTTGCTTTGCAGGTTCTACATCCTGCACCTCAGATGGTCCCCTAAACAGGAGTGATCCTGAGCACAGACCCAGGAGTCAGTCCCGAGCACTGCCAGATGTGGCCCAACAAACACTATCTGATTATCTGCTAGATGCGCTGCCTTGCCCCAGGAACCCATGTCCCTGCCGCTATTCTCTTACCAGGGCTTACTATAAACCCCATCTAGCTTTTCCTCCACCTCCGGCACCCCCAGACTACAGAGTCTATGGTGGCCCATGGGGCCAGATCTGGTTCAGAAAACTGCTCAGAGTAGGCCTCTGGGGATGCCAGCGAGTTCATCCAGCAGTGACCCCAATGTGTGCCGACCCCCCTTGGGACTGGAGTGATCTGCTGGGTACACCATGCCCTTCTTTGTGACAGGGGCACATTAGCCGCTGATGGCTGGCTGTGTGGACAGTCCTTTGTATCACAGGCTTTCACTCCACCAAACCCTGCAGTGCTGACCCCAGCAGCTTTATCTGGAATCTGGCCCCCACCCTGCCCAATGGTCCTCTGCCCAATCTCCCAGTGCCCTCCAGGTCATATAAGAACTCTGGGACCCCTACCTATCCCAAGGACTCTTTGGCAGGATGACCACCGCATTGTGCTGTGCAGAGGGGTATGTGACCTCACTCAGGGAAGCTGCAGTATGGTTTTGGCGATGGGTTTGTGGCACAAGCCAATCTCTGAGGCTGCAGAGATTATCAAAAGGACACAGACTGTGTGGTGTACCCCAAGACCCACCCATATCTGGGAGGAGTTTTGGGAACCGGATAATAGGTGTAACTACCTGCAAGACCTCCCATTTCTGGGAGGGGTCTGGGAAAGGATAGATAAACCTCTGAGCCAGGGGATTCGGGCTTTTGCCGTTTCTCTTTTGGCCCGGCTTGGCTTCCTGGCTTTTGGATCTTTGGGCCGCATGGAGCCCAAAGGGAAGATGGCTAACAGGAGATAAGATGCAGGGCTAGCAAAATATAGCTGTGCTTAAAAGGTTGACATAGGCCACACACCTGTGGTGGCAAGGGCATGAATAAAGATGATTCTTCCTGATGGCTGCGTGTGAGTGATTTCACCTGGGCCTGGAACTCGCCGGCTGCATGGAGGTTGCAGAGCCATGTGGGCTGGATGGCATCCTCCACCATCCAGCCCCATCCTTAATTATTTGATGCAACAAGACTGCAGATGCAGGAGGCCTGAATTCAACCCACTCTACAGGTCCCCTGAATCTGCCAGGATCCATTCAGAGTCCGGAGACCCTGAGCACTGCTTGTGTGGCTCAGAGGATTTTGTTTTGTTTTGGGGGTCACGCGTGGTGGCACTCAAGGGTTACTCCTGGCTCTGTGCTCAGAGATTGCCCTGGTAGGGGGACTGTATGGGTTGCCAGGAAACTAACATCAGTCCTGGGTCGGCTACGTGAAAGGCAAGTACCCTGCTGCTGTGCTGTCTCTCCAGCCCCTTTTGTTTTTGGTTTTTGAGGTCACACTTGGAAGTGCTCTTGGCTCTTCTTTCAGTGCTCATTCTTTATGAGGATCAGGGGACTATATGGGCTGCTGGACATAGAGCTCGGCAAGGCAAGTGCCTACACACTGTACTATCACCCCTGCGTGTAGGGGCGATACTACTATCACCCCAGCCTGTTTTGTTTTGGGGTCCCACCCGGTGACATTCTAGAGTTACTCCTGGCTCTTCACTCAGGGATTGCTCCTCAGGAATTTGGGGTGCCCGGGGTTGAACTCAGGCATGCATTCTACCTGCTGTATTATCTTTAATCCTTCAAATACTTTTTGTTGTCGTTGTTGTTTTTTGGGTCACAGCCGGTGGCTCTCAGGGGTTACTCCTGGCACTGCACTCAGCAGGCACGGGGGACCATATGGGATGCTGGGATTCAAACCACCTTCTGTCCTGGATCGGCTGTGTGCAAGGCACACATCCTACCGCTGTGCTATTGCTCTGGCCCCTCAAATACGTATTTTTTTTTAAACTCTCTGTTTTTGACCTTTCTCCCCTAAACTAATAACCTCCCTCTGGCAAAGCAGTTTTAGGCTTGTGGCAAAAGTTAGCAGAAAGTTTAGATTCCTTATGTGCTGCTCTGCAGCCCATCCCGCACCCACCCTGGTTCCCCGAAAAGTGGCGCTGAAGGGGGGGGGCCTTGTTCTCAGGGATGAGCTTCCCCTGGTGTGTTTCCACAGTACCCCTTGCAGCTCGCTGTGCTCTGTGGCTTTTCACATCTATGTCTGTAATGACATGCCTGGGATAATGACAGTGTGTCTCAAGTATCACCTGAGTTTCACAACTGTAAAGATTCTTTGCGTTCTGCCGCCTTGTCCTGACTCCCCTCTGCCCCATTAATAAAATCACACAAAAAAAATTTTGTTTTGGGGGGACTACTCAGGAATCAATCCTGGCGCTGCTAGTGTGAGATGCCAAGGATCGAACCTATGTTGGCCGCATGCCAGGCAAACACTCTCCCCTCTGCGCTATGTCTCCTTTATTTTTTAATTTTAATTTAAACTATTATGACTTACAAAGTTATTCATAGTTGAATTTTAGACGTACAATGTTTCAGGACCAATCCCACCACCAATGTTCCCAGAATCCACCCCATGTCATCACCACCACCACCCAGCCTGCCATAATAAAAGTCCTGTTTTTAATTTTGGTTGTTCAAGTTTGGGTCTTGTTGACTCTGGCTTGCATATTTAGTTCTGTCCTTTTTCAACACCACCAATGCATCTGAGACCCCTTGGGTCTTGTCCCCCGACCTTTCATATTTGTCTTTCTCCTCCTTCACCCAGTTTCTTTCCTTCTCCTGACTATACTGTGGGACTACCCTTTATTTAAACCATTGCTTTTGGGGCTGGAATGATAGCACAATGGTAGGACGTTTGCCTTACATGCGGCTGTACCAGAACAAACCCAGTTTGATTCCTGGCCTCCCATATGGCCCCTGGAGCCTGCCAGGAGTGATTTCTGAGATCAGAACTATGAGTAACCCTGAGCACTGCTAGGTGTGGCCCCCAAAAACACACATACACACACACACACACACAAAAAAAAAAAAAAAAACATTGGTTTTCTTCCTGCAGTTACGTAGGAGTTCAGCTCCAAGTGTATGGGTCTGAAGCAGAGTCTCCATGAGGATTAAAAAAAACAAGACAGACAATAAAGAAAAAGCATTGGGGTCAGGGAACCAACTGCCTCCTGAGCAAAGAACTCTGACTGTCCTCTCTATCAGATATTTATTGGTCATAGAGGGGCCGGAGAGCTGGTGCAGGCTGTAAGGTGTCTGCCTTGCAAGCGCTAGCCTAGGACAGACCAAGGTTCGATTCCCTGACATCCCATATGGTCCCCCAAGCCAGGAGCGATTTATGAGTGCATAGCTGGGAGTAACCCCTGAGGTTGTGGCCCAAAAACCAAACAAACAAACAAAAAAATTGGTCATAGAAAGAAGGGTAGATAACAAACAGATTCTTTTGTACTAACTAAACCGTTTACAATTTCATAAGGGAATATGAGGAATGAAGAGATTTGAGGTATAATTTCTGGAGATTGTCTTCCTCTAGGGAAGGGTAACAGATAGGAGACTGTATACAAGCCCCCACCCCCCACAGGACATTCCCTGAGTGGCCTCTGCATTGCAATAACTTGTGTTAAGAGCCCTTCAGTTTACTATCTCTACCTTCTCTTGGATTCTCTGACCTCTAAAGGTTTGGGGTTTTTCCACTACTGCTTTTTCTAATATGTAGCTTCTACTTCACAGTTATTCTAAACACCACATCTAAGTGATCATCCTGTAAAAATACCAAAAAAAGGGGGCCGGCAAGGTGGCGCTAGAGGTAAGGTGTCTGCCTTGCAAGCGCTAGCCAAGGAAGGACCGTGGTTTGATCACCCAGCATCCCATATGGTCCCCTAAGCCAGGGGCAATTTCTGAGTGCCTAGCCAGGAGTAATCCCTGAGCATCAAAAGGGTGTGGCCCCAAAAACCAAAAAACAAAACAGAAAAAAAATTTTTGAGCCATATTTGGCAGTATTCAGGGGTTATTCTTGTGCTTGGAAATCACTCCTGGCAGGCTTGGAGGACCATATGGGATGCCGGGAATTGAATCCAGGTTCTTCCTGGGTCAGCTGTGTGCAAGGCTAATGCCCTACCGCTGTGCTCTCTCTCCAGCTCCCAAAATACCAAATTGAGTCCCCCGAAACACATGCTCTCATCAGTACCTCTGGGACTGACCTCTGAGCACTACCAATTGTCACCCTTCCTAACAAGACAGTCAACAATCCAGGAAAAGGGGGGTTTATAAACCTCCTTTGCTGTGAGCTGCTCAGAGAGCAGAACCAGGGAATGAGACAGCTGTGAGCACAGGGCCTTGTACAGAGGTGCAGACTTCTTTTTTTTTGTGTGTGTGTGTGGTTTTTGGGTCACACCCGGCAGTGCTCAGGGGTTATTCCTGGCTCCAGGCTCAGAAATTACTCCTGGCAGGCACGGGGGACCATATGGGGCGCCGGGATTCGAACCGATGACCTTCTGCATGAAAGGCAAACGCCTTACCTCCATGCTATCTCTCCGGCCCCAGAGGTGCAGACTTCTGATCAACACCTGAGAGCTGGGAAAGAAAACAAACCAGTTGGGGCATGAGCTATTGCAAAGCGGGGAGGGCGCTTTTGCCTTAACTGAAGCCAACTTGGCTTCGATCCCTAGCGTCCCATATAATTCCCCTGAGCCTGCCAAGAATAATTACTGAGTGCAGAGCCAGGAGTAGCCCTTGAGCACCGCTAGGTGTGGCACAAAAACGAAAAGAAAAAAATAAAACAAACCAGCTGCAAAACCAAGCAGGCAGCTCACGTTTGGCCCTGATGGTGCATTGGTGAATCTTGTAACAAGGCGTTTGCTGGATGCAGATGACTCTGTTGTGCTCAGTCTCCAGTCTTGCTACAGATTGGGCAGATTAATCAGCTGGTGAGTGGGAGAACTTTCTAGATGGTTATTATCTGTTGACTGTACAGGTGGATCTCCAGGGCCTTCTTCTGGGTTGAGGTAGAAAATCAGGTATTTGGACTTCTTCACTCTTGAATATGCAGATCCCTTGCTCGAGGGCTGGTGGGAACTTCTCAGAGCAGCCGGAGTACGTCAGGCAGATCCATGGGTGTGCTGGACCCTGGACCCCTGAAGGGCCATGATTATCCCCTCTTCCCAACTGGCTGCGGTGCCAACAGTTTCTGCTCTGTGATGTTCTTCTAGAAGTTTCCTATTGACCTTTCTGCTATGAGGAAGCTTACCTCAAAATCTGTTTTACCTGGGGGGGGGCAAAGACACCCCCCTCAGAACTGCTCATACACACACACACACACACACACACACATATATATATATTTTTTTTTGTTTGTTTGTTTGTTTTTTGTTTTTTGGGTCACACCCAGCAGCACTCAGGGGCTACTCCTGGCTCTATGCTCAGAAATCGCTCCTGGCAGGCACGGGGGACCATATGGGATGCCGGGATTCGAACTACAGACCCTCTGCATGGAAGGCAAACGCCTTATCTCCATGCTATCTCTCCAGCCCCAAGAACTGCTCATATTTTTGCCGATGTTGATGGCTCTTTCCTTGCCCAAAGCCAACCTGAGTTTGATCTCCAGCATTCCATATGGTCCCCCATCAGTTGTCATTTCTGAACACAGAGCTTCCAAGTGTGGCCCCAAAACAGTTCAAACCAAGAGGCAACTTTGCTACTGCTTTGGGTCCTGGGTATCAGTGAGAATTCAGAGCCTGCCTTAAGGTACTAGAAGTGTGTGGGTGTCATCTTTTCTGCACTGTTCGCCCCTTACCCCCAACTAAATGACCACAGACCCCTTGGGGAAGCAGGAAGGGGATGTCTGTATGCCCAGAACCCTCTCCCCTGGCTCTAAAAACAGACCTTGGGCAAGGATGTGTGGCTTGGTGTCTGCCTCTTTGCTGCAGACTGCTGCTGTCTTTTGCTCGTGTAAAACTGGCTGCCCTGCTGTTTGGCCCAAAGCCATGGCAGGTTCGTGAAGCACATTTGAAGCTCTGGGCCAGGCACCTAGGCTGCTGCATGACCCTCGGTGATCATGGGCAACAAGACATGTCAGGTCTCTGCCACCCAGAAGCTTCTAGTCCCGTAGACAGGATATGCAAGGAAGCAGAGCAATGGTGGAGGGAGGACAGGTGGGACCTTCCTCCGGGAACCTGGGCAGTGTTGCTGCTGCAGTTGGGACCAGCTGGGCCCCACACATTTCCCGGGTGCTTTCCAGGATTCACACACTTTAGTTGAGGTGCATGTGTACATTTGGGCTGTACTGTCATCGGGGTTGCTGTAGGTCACTCCTAGTTGTGGTGCTGTGGGCTACAACTTACATACTGTTTTGTGGGAGGCACCAGGAGTCAAACTCTTGGCCTTACACATGCAAGATTAGTGCTTTGAACCACTGAGCCATGCTGTCTCCTGCATCCCCCATCTGCTGCTTTATATTGGTCTGGCTGCTCTTTGTGGGGCCCAGGGAGAGATGGGGGTGGTCAGGACCAATCAGTGGCCCTGGCTTTGGAGAGAAAGCTGATTTGCTTAGGGTGTACTTGAAGATTAAAATGGACTAAACTCACTTATTCTTGGGCTCTGCCATAACAGTGGGAGGGGGCTGAAAGCAAGAATCTCCTGACCCGATAGGTAGATAGAAATATGCGTGTCCTTGTGCTAGGTAAAGCCTAGCAAAGGCCCTTCCCCCTTCCTTTTTCCCTAACCATTTTTGTTATATAAAACCACACCTGGATTACAAGGCCTTCTCCAATCCTGGTGGTGGGGTTCTGGACAATAAAGAAAAAGTGCTTTTTTGGAGAGAGCTAGTCAGAGAGAAGACACATGGGATAGAGAGCACAGGGAAAAAGATGTAGCACAGGGGAGAGAGAGATAGCACAGGGGTAGAGTGTTTGCTTTTCATGCAGCAGACCCAGGAAGGACCCAGTTTGATTCCCAGCATCCCATATGGGTCCCCAACCTGCAAAAGGCAATTTCTGAGTTCAGAGCCAGGAGTAACCCCTGAATGCTGCTGGGTGTGGCCCCAAAACCAATCAATCAATAAATAAAGTTTATAAAATATTAAAAAAAAGAAAAAGAAAAAGACATGGCTTAGGAGCACAGGTCAGGGAGAGCTCGACAAAGAAAGCAAATGGCAGAGAGACTCATGGCAGAGAAAAGCTGTGAGGAATAAAGGGAGCTGACTCCAATGAATATCTTTTCTGATTGCGGTGTATTATTTCTCCACCACTACCCTGCTTCATCATATCCATCAGCCTGAGGAGTTAGAAACATGGTGCCTGGGGCGGTCTCCCCCAACTCGTGGACTTTATATTTTGTATTTTAATCAACCAAGGAGGAGTTGGGAGTCATGCACTTGGGCTTGGACAGTGAACATGAAATAGGATCTTGGAAGACATTGAAGCTGACCTGTCCTTTAGGCATGAACCTGAAGCTTGAAAAGACAAGTTCTGAGATTAGGGGTCATTGTTCCAAGTGTCAGTGCCCGGATGATGGTGGTTTAAACACTGGGATGGGAAGAGGAGCTAACTTACAGGCATGCGGGTGCCTTGTTTACTCCACACCTCATGCCTCCCAGCAGCACTGGTGAGGCCCCAGCACCACCAGGTGTGAATTTAATGTCCTTCTACCCGCACTGGGTTCAAGCACTGAACCTGTAGGCATTGCCAGAGTAACCTGTATCCCCAAGAAACCCTGGGGAGCTGTCTTGAAAAAAAATAATAAAACCGGAAAACTGATGAAATGATCGTGGGAATGAATTAAATTGCACTGAAAATGAAAATAAGAGACCACAAGGAAGAGGCACATGGCCAAGTTCTGAAAAAAGGACAGTGTTTAAAAGTTCTAGAAGAGAAAAAAAATACCGACCAATGTGACAGAGAGCCTGGCCCGGGCAGCTGCTGGGGAAGTAGAGAAGTGGGGCTGTCCTTACAGCTGCCCTGGAGAGAGGTCATTTCTATGGTGCAGGCTGAATGGTAACCTGGAGAAATAGGCCAAAAACTTCTTCTTGACTGAGCTCAGCTCGTGAAACTGTGCCAGTCGAAGTTTGCCATTGCTGCTATCTGCCAGGGAGCAGTGTGTGTGTGTGTGGGGGGGGTACCCTAGTCTTTGGAGACAGGGATCATCCAGGACCTACCCCCCCCCCCTTGCAAGGTGTCATGCCCTCTGCCCTGAGCCTGCCTCCAGCCAGGCTCCCTACTAGTAAAGTTTTTGGGTTGGTTTTTTTTTGGTTTTTGGGCCACACCCGGCAGTGCTCAGGGGTTACTCCTGGCTGTCTGCTCAGAAATAGCTCCTGGCAGGCACAGGGACCCTATGGGACACCGGGATTCGAACCAACCACCTTTGGTGCTGGATCGGCTGCTTGCAAGGCAAATGCCGCTGTGCTATCTCTCCGGGCCCCCTACTAGTAAAGTTTTAAGAAAACAAAGCCCAGGGGCCAGAAAAATAGCATGGAGATAGGGTGTTTGCCTTACATGCAGAAGGACAGTGGTTCTAATCCCAGCATCACATATGGTCCCCCAAGCCAGGAGCAACTTCTGAGCGCATAGCCAGGAATAACCCCTGAGTGTTACCGGGTGTGGCCCAAAAACCAAACCAAAACAAAAAAAACAAAAAAAACATTATTTCAAGAAGTAGCCTAAGTCCTATTAATGAGATACACCACTTTGTTTCTTTTTTGGGGGGGCGTTGAGAGCCTCAAATAACAGTCATCACAGTTGACAGTGCTCCACATTTCTGTCCATCAGGGTGCTGGGCTGAGATTCCCAGTGGGAATTCTCCAGTGGGGACGATGGTGGAAAGTTGGGAGGAGTCAAAGCAAAGGGGCAATGTTGGAGTCAGACTTGGGCTGAACCCCAGAAACTGGTCCTTGGTCTGGAAAGTGGGGGGAGTAGTGTTGAAGGATTTATCCCCTTGGTCCTAGAAAGCAGGGGTGTGAGTGGGCGGGAATAACACCCTCATCTTTGAAGCCTACCAAGGGACTGAGCAACTGGTTTGCATAGTGAGGACAAGAACAGGGAAGAGAGAGAGGAGGGTGGAAAGACAGGAGGAAAGTGATTTTGTTGCTGTTGTTTGGGATGGTTTCTCATTAGCCATGAGAATGGTCTTAGTTGGAAAAGGGTTGATTTTGTATTGTTTTAGTTTAGTTTGGGGCCATACCTGGTAGTGCTCTGGGGCTATTTCTGGCTCTGTGAAATTGCCAATCCATGTTCAATGTCAGGTGTAGCCCCAAACAACAAAAACCCAAAATAAAATATCTTTATTTCATAATTTGCAGATCTTTATTTCATAGATAGCAAAAGTTTGCCAAACATTTATCACCTATTTATCTTTTGACTTCTAATGGTACAATTATTAAGGTTTTTTGTTGTTGTTTTTGGGCCACGCCCAGAGGTGCTCAGGGGTTATTCCTGGCTCTGCACTCAGAAATCACCACTGGCAGTATGGGGGGGACCATATGGGATGCTGAGAATTGAACTCAGGTCCATCCCGGGTCAGCCACATGCAAGACAAATGCCCTACCACTATGCTATCTCTCAGGCCCCACAGTTATTAAGTTTTAAGAATAGGAAGTATTTTCTTTTCCAAATTTCTTTTAGGTCTTTGTAGAGAGATGAGCACTTCTCTGTGATTCTCTGTAGTTTTTGTTTTGGAGCCACAACTGGTGGGACTCAGGGTTTACTCCAGCTCTGTACTCAGAGATCACTCCTGGCAGGGCTCAGGGAACCATATGAGATGCCAGGGATCAAACTCAGATTGGCTGTGTGTAAGACAAGTGCCCTGCCCACTGTACTATCTCTCCAGCCCCCTCTCTAGTCATTTTTTTTTATCATTATCTTTTCCTATTTGATATTTTTTTTCTCCCTACTGATTGCATATTGGTCTACTCTAGAGCATGAAACACTACAATGTTGTTAGTCAACTCAAATATCTAAAGTAAGTTCATTCTCTCTCCCTCTTTTTCACCACAGAGAAGCGCTTGGAGAACACTTAGATGGGAAGAAGGAGAGTGAGGAGGAACAGAGCAAGAGCTACAAGCAGAAAGAAGACAGCCGGCTGGTATGGGGCTATAAAAGTGGGCACCAGGCCTATATGAGTGGAGCCATTCTGTGGGTTAGCCTTGACACTTGGTGGGGCATGAAACCTCCATGGGGGTTCCACGTTCCTGCCACAAGACAGAACTGAATTAGGGTCTTCTCTGTCTTGATTGAAGATATTTAACAGCTAGGCCCATTTGGTGTGGGATAAAAAAACAGAAATAACAAAGGAACTGGCAGGAAACCAGGAGACCAGACAAAGGTTTCTCCAGACTCTGATGGGGTGACAGAAGTTGGGAGGTGGGTGCAGCTAAGTGTTAGGGGCCATAATGGGGTGCTGGCAGGTGCCCTGAGTCTCATCACACCCAGAAGTACCAAGTGACACTCATGAACTTCAGTAGCTCACAAACCTTTGCCAAACTAGTGAAAGAAAAAAAAAAAGTGTTGTTCTTGGCTTGAGCTGTAGGAGGGAACTTTGTAGGAGTTTCTCTGTCTCACTTGCCTATTGTGCTTTTCTTTGAGGAGTACTTAGGGGTTCTTCCTGGTTCTATGCACAGAAACAACAACCCATGATATTGTTCAGGGACCAATACGTGATTCCAGGGATGAAACTGGGGTCTGCAGGTCTTTTGGTGGTGGTGTTTTGGGGCCACGCTCAGCAGTGCTCAGGGGTTCTTCTTATCTCTGCACTCAGGAATCACTCCTGGAAATGCTCAGGGATGCTGGGAACGGAACCCGGGTTGTCCATGTGCAAGGAAAGAGCCCTCCCTGCTGGATTCTCTCTCCAGCCCCAGATCTGCAGGTTTTCATCCTTGTACTGGCTCTCTGGACCTGATAGGTCTTTCTGAAAGGTGATAGTTAAGTGTGACATATAGGGGCGGAGGAGAGAATTCAGCTTTGAGGGGTCTTATGTTCACAGAGATTCAGCCACAGCATGAAACACCGCACACCCAGAATCATTGTGTGACCCAGGGGGACCCACAGAACCATTGAGTCACAACATCAAAGCACTCACAGATCCTAGCACCAAACCTTTAGACCTGGAGGACTTCCCAAATGTGGGAAGAGCTTTTGGTCTCCCCAAATGCTTGGAGGCCCTCCACTCTCCCCAAAATAGAGGCAAGTCTACTTTAAGAGGTTTTCCAGGCACAGTGGTAGGGCATTTGCCTTGCACATGGCTGACCCAGGACAGACCCAGGTTCTATTTCTGGCATCCCACATAGTCCACCGAGTCTGCCAGGAGTGATTTCTGAGCTGGGAATAACTCCTGAGCATTGCCGGGTGTGGCCCAAAAACCTAAACAAATAAATGTTTAAAAAAAATGCCCTCTTTGATCCCAGGGAGGCTCAAAATTTTTAAAAGGGGAGTTTTCTTCCAAGGAGGGCCAGAGCATACCACCTCATCTATCAATGGGCTGGAGCACCCCCATGAAATACATGAGCCTTCATAGCAAACAGAAGATTAATTCCTGGGTGGAGAAATAGTACAAGGGTCAAGACACTTGTCCTTTCTGTAGCTCCCTTTCTGGGTGCCACAGAATTCCATGTCTTGCTTTAAATGACACCAAGTCCAAGTCACCTTACAGGGCACACACAAGGTCTCTGGTTGGAGCCTGTTGCCTCCAGCCCATGGATGGAACTGGGCTGGACCCTGCTTGTCAGGCAAGCCAGGGGCTGGACCCCTTAGTCAGTGGGATCAAGGACTCTGAGATATCGAAATCAATCCCCGACGCCTTACTTGCTAGAAAATAAATCATCAGGGCTGCATCGGGAGGTGGATAGAGCCAGGGAAACAACCGACCACATTAGAGTTAGAATCTTCAGTGTCCCTGATGTGTGGTATGCAAGCTTCTAACATGCTTCCCTGGTGTGGAAGAGTTGAGGGATGTGTCTACTGGCAACACTCAAATGTTCCCTTTCCAGGCTGAGATGCTGGTTTTAGATTCGAGTTGAAAATAGAAAGTTGTGGCAAACCACAGGAAGAGCATTTGCTCTCTGAAGGCTCAAGTGGTGAGGCTGCGGCCACTAAGAAGGTCTGGAGCCCCACAGTGCCCTCGCTGACACCTTTCTGCCTGCTCTGAACCCACACTTCAGTGTTTCCTGCAGAGAAGATGCTGGGGGCTGTTTCTGCACCTCCTGCTAGGACATGGAGCATTTCCAGGCTTAGGGGAGATGTGTCTCAGAGTATTCATGCATGGAGGCTAAAGTGCGGAGTAGACCCCAAGGATGTGGCTCTCCTACCCCATATATTGTTATTGTTATAGTGATGGTTGGTGGTGTGGGTAGGGGGTTGCATATTTATTTTTCTTGTGGGTTAGGACACCCAGGAGCCCACTTCCAGCAACACTCACCCAACTAGGCCAGGCCATTCTATGCCACGAACCCTGAGCTTGTGGGGCTGCATGAGCCCAAGAGCCACCCTGGTAGTGCTGGGGGTGTGTAGGGTGCTGGGATGTGAGGTCATCCTGTCTCCCCCTCCCTGGTTGGATTTTTCTGTTTGTTTTGTTTTACTCTGACTGAGAGACACTTTAGACTGCTGGACTAGGGGTTGTGTGGGGCCAGGGATTGAACCCAGGGCCTCATGTTCTGCAACTTGAGTCCCATCCCTAGACATACATCCACTGGACCTTCTCCACAGTTTGTTGTGACACTGGGGACCCCAACTGGAACTGGTGGCACTGCAAGGGACATGGATACCCACCCACAGTGTCCTCCCTACTGCTCATTATCTATCTATCTATCTATCTATCTATCTATCTATCTATCTATCTATCTATTTATTTATTTATTTATTTATTTATTTATTTATTTATTTATTTATTTAGGGTTTTGGGCCATATCCAGCGACACTCAGGGTTTATTCCTGGCTCTCTACTCAGAAATCGCACCTGACAGGCACGGGGGACCATATGGGATGCCAGGATTTGAACCACTGTTGGTCCTGGGTTGGCCGCTTGCAAGGCAAATGCCCCACTGCTGTGCTATCTCTCCAGCCCCTGCTCTTTATTTATTGATTAAATTATTTTGTTTGCTTTTGACCATACCTAGCAGTACTCAGAGCTACCCCCTGGCTGTGCACTCAGGAATTACACGTGTTCTGGCATCTCATATGGTTCCCCGAGTCTGCCAGGAGTGATTCCTGAGTACAAAACCTGAACATTGCTGAGTGTGTCCCCTGTAAAAATACAAAAACAAACAAAAAAATTGTGCAAAAAAGTCTACAAATTCTTTTTTCTGTTGTTTGGATTTTGTTTTAATTTTTGGGCCACATTGATGGTGCTCAGAGGTTCCTCCTGCCTCAACCCAGAAGTCACTTCTGGCAGGCTCAGGGGACCATATGAAATGCTAGGGATGGAACCTGGGTGCAAGGCAAACACTCTACCCACTGTGCTATTGCTTCAGCCCCCAAATATCTATGGCTTCATCACAAAGGCGCAGATGGTTGAACACATTTCTCAAGTCTCAGTTCTTCATTAAGGCTCTCTCATTTTCAGAAATTGGCTAAACTGCTGCTCTGTGGCACAGAACTGGTGACCAACATCCAGGTGGTGACGGACATTAAGGAGATTCAACGGCGAGCTGAGGAGGAGGAGACGAAGCGCCAGAGGTCAGGTGCCACGGGCTTCCCTGTGGGTCCCCCACTCCTTCCTGGCTCTAGCTGTTAAACAGGGTTATAGGCTCCCCCTCTTGGCCTATCAGAGCTTCCTTATCCTCCTGCCTTGTCTCCCTGCTCCCCTCAAGCATGACCCTACACCCCACCTAGAATGGTCGGAACATTGATGGAGAGGACCTTCCATTCTCTCTGAAGAAACTGAAGGTCTTGGTGAAGGGCCATTTGACTTGGGTTGCAAGGGATGAAGGTTCAAAGGGAGGGAAATCCAGAGTCATGAAGCTGGGGTTCTCTTCCCTCAGGTAGCTGCACAGAATCAGGAGTGTCTAGCCGGTATCTCGTTGGAGTTATCTACAGCTTCTTAGGAACCCTGGGGAGACCCTCCTGCTGTTTCCCCTGGCTTTTGGCTCATGCCACTGCTCCCTTCTCGATGGTTTTGGGGAGGCCAAAGAGTGGTCCCACAGGTAGTGAAGGCTCAGTGAGGGGCCTCTGTGCCCGCTTGGTCTCTTAGCAGCCTCAGGAAGAGAACACTGCTCTGGTCTCACTCACGGGAGAAGGTGGGGGCTCAGAAAGCTTCAGCTGATTCAGGTCTGAGAGTTAGAACTGAACAAACCACATGACACGTGTGTGTGTGTGTGTGTGTGTGTGTGTGTGTGTGTGTGTGTTTACACTCTGGGGCTATTCCTGGTTCCATGTTTAGGGCTCACTCATCACAGTGGTTGGGGGACACCCAGTGCAGTGCTGGAGATCAAACCAGGGCCGTCCCCATCCACGGCAAATGCTCTCACCCCTGTCCCATCTCTCTGATGCCGCAGTTATGTCACTGTCAGCCCCTCCAGAGACATGGTTTGACGTATAATTGCTCAGCTAGCTCCTGAGCCACGTGTGTGTGTGTGTGTTGCCTGGATGGGGTTCAGAAGGAGCCCCATATCCTGCAATCCCTGCTCCCTGGATGTCACCAGCCGTGTGTGCTTTACAGGCTGGAGAAGCTGGAGAATGAAATGAAGACGAGCCAGGACAAGTTCGACGAGATCTCTGCAAACTGGGAGAAAGGCAAGAAGAAGAGCATTCCGCAGGAGCTGTGGACGGTGCTCTCCGAGCAGCAGGAGCACTGTGCCAGTCTGATTGAGGACAAAAACAAGCTCATTGTTGAGTTGCACCAGGCAAGGGTGACGGGATGTAGGGCTGGGTGTTGGGTCCTTAGCTTTGTGGATTGGGTGCTGGGTCCTTGGCTTTTACCAAGATGGGGATGCTTGAAGGCCACACCACACTCATCCTTCAATGCCACGGTGCTCTGGCCACCCGCAGACCAGCAGGAGGAAGGAACGTCATGTGACAAATATGTGTCATATTTGATGCTCCAGGGAAGGGTTAGGCTTTGTGTTCAGTAGGAAGTACCCTAGGTAGGACCAGATGTGGATCTCAGTTGGGCTGCCTGGGCCATGTGGAAACTTGCTGGGAATCTTGCCCTGACCCACCTGCCCCCAAGAGGGATCAGAGCAATAACATAGTGGGAAGGTGTTTTTTTTTGGTTTTTGGGCCACACCTGGTGACGCTCAAGGGTTACTCCTGGCTGTGCGCTCAGAAATTGCTCCTGGCTTGGGGTACCATATGGGACGCCGGGGGATCAAACAGTGGTCCGTCCTAGGTTAGCCATGTGTAAGGCAAAAGCCCTACCGCTGCACCACTACTCCGACCCCAGTAGGAAGGGTGACCCAGGTTTGATTCCCACGTACCAAATGGTCCCCCAAGCCTGTCAGTAGTGATTCCTGAGCACAGTTAGGAGTGAGCCCTGAGCACTACCAGGTGTGACCCCAAAGCTACCTGCCCCTCCAGCAGCGGCTCTTCTGTCCCAGCCTCCAGAAGCCACCAGGCTCCCTGGACACTGACGTGATGCCACAGTTGCCGATGAGTGAGTCCACTGACTTGTGTGTCTGATTGTGATTGTCTGATTGTGACTGGCCTGTTTTAATGGAAAACCATTGGTTTTTACCCCTGTAGAGCTGGAGGTCACCGCTTAATGCTCTTTGTGCAAAACTTGCCCATCTACAGCCGAGTGGAGGCTCCTCTCCCCCACAATGCACCACCCCATTCCTCTCTCCTCACCCACCATAGTTTTTGCCTAGTCTTGTTAAATTTTGGAGAGTTTGTTCACTTGTTCCATTTTGTCCCAAACAGCGAAATTTATCTTTTTTGGGAGGGGGATTATTTGGAGTCACACCCAGTAGTGCTCAACACTTACTCCTGGCTCTGGGCTCAGGCGTCACTCCTGGTGGGGTTCAGGAAACCATATATGGTATTAGGGATCTCAATGAGGTCAGCCACATGCAAGATAAGCAAGCACCTTCCCCATTGTCCTATCTCTCAGGCCTCAGCTTCATCATTTTTTAAAATATTTTTTATTTTAGGGTCACACCTGTAGAATTAAATAATTAATTATGGTGCTGGATGGATGCCTTTGTCCTTAGGCCCCAGCCACATGGCTTCATCCCCCATGAACCGGCGGGTCTGGGGTCCAGGAAAGCGACGGGTATTGAACTCACTCACAGGCAGGCATCAGGAAGCATCATCTTTATTCATAACCTTTCAAGCACAGCCATTCTTCGCTAGCCCTGCATCTTAACTCCTTTCAGCCATCTTCCTTTGACCTCCATGCTGGTCAAAGACCAAAAGGGCAGAGACCCAAAAAGGGCCAGAGAGCCAGCCCCAAAACCCTAATCCCCTCTGGTCCATACCTTATCTACCTTTTCCAAGACCCCTCCTAGGAATGGGCGGGGTCTTGCAGGTAAGGTCAAGTTACCTAGGGAGAAAGGGTGGGGGATGAGGCTTCACACACCCAACAGAACTCGGGTTACTCCTGGCTCTGTGCTCAGAAATAACTCCTGGCAGGCTCGGTGGACCGTATGGGATGCCAGGAATTGAAACTGGGTCCGTTCCAACTCGGCTGCATGCAAGGCAAATGCCCTATTACTGTGCTATTGCTCCGGCCCCTCAGCTTCATCTTTTGTTTTTGTTTGTTTTGTTTTTTGGGGTCACACCCAGTGGCACTCAGGGGTTACTTTTGGCTCCATGCTCAGAAATCACTCCTAGCAGGCACGTGGGGACCATATGGGATACGAACCACTGACTATCCTGGATCGGCTGCATGCAAGGCAAACACCCTATCACTGTGCTATCTCTCCGACCCCACAGCTTCCTTCATCTTTTTTTTTTTTTTTGGCCATACCCATTGACGTTCAGGGGTTCCTCCTGGCTACGCACTCAGAAATCACTCCTGGCTTGCGGGGGGGGGGGGTGGGTAGGAGGGACCCAAAAGGGGCAAGGGGGATGAAACTGCTGTCCATTCTAGGCTAGCACTTGCAAGGCAGACAGACACCTTACTTCTAGCACCACTGCTCTGGCCCCTCCTTTATCTTTTTGAGTGACAAAGTTGAATTCCATTGCATTGGATATGACTTATTTTTTTATCCAGTCTCTGTCCTTGGACATTGAGGCAGACTCCAGATTTTGGCTCCTGCATTATCTTACTATGAACCCAAGCACATGCCAGCCTCTTTCCTCACACCCTCTCAGTACTTGCAGACTCCAGCTCTTCCCATCCTATTCTAGGAGCTGAAAATGAAGGATGACCAGTATGTGAAGGACCTGAAGAAACAGTCGGATGACATTTGCTTGCTGCTGGAGAGGATGGAAGAGCAGGTGAAGTCTGTCACCAAGAGCTTTCGCCAGGAGCTCCTCAACATTGAGGTGAGTAGGTGCCAGACGACACTTCCCTGAGGGTCCTCGAGAGGGCTGTGCCTCTCCTCACCCCTGATGGAGGTACTCATTGGGCTCAGCCCTGGATTTCTGGCTCTGATCCAGTGGGTCAGTCATGCATATTTGCCATCTTGGCACATCCTTAGCACATCGTATGTCCTATGTCCTATGTCTCTGAGACCTCAATCTAACTCAACAAGGTACTCCGGAGCCTGTAGCAAGCCCCAGGCAAGCACCTAAGTGGAGTGTTTGACAGGCAGAGAGACATGCTAGGGAAGAAAGAACGACAGATGTGGGAGGGTGAGTGGGAGATGGATAAGTACAGGGGGCGACTGGAGCCCCAGTAGCAGAGGCACACGTCTATCACTGATTTGACTCATCTATGGCTGTCAGGGCTGGGGCAAGATCAGGGAGGATCCAGGTATTATGGCCTTGTGTTTGAGCAAAGTCAGGACTGAGATGAGGTGACTCCAGAAAACAAAGTGGGGACATGGAAGATCTCCGGAAATGGAAATGGAGACATAGAGGACCTCTAGGAAATGAAAATGGGGACATAGAGGACCTACAGGAAACGGAAATGGGGACATGGAGGACCTGCAGGAAATGGAAATAGGGACATAGAGGGGCCTCCAGAAAATAGAGGCAGGTGCAGGGCGCTTGCTCTGGGCTGTCAGAGACTGGCCTCTACAGTCCCAGTCTGTGCCTTTGCTTGCTGGGACCCCAGCTCTGTCCTAACCTGACTGGATACCCCCCCACCAGGCTTCACCCTGGGCTGCCTCCAGTGCCCCACCCCACCCTCACCCATGGACTAAACCCCAAACGAGTTGGCACCTGTCTTCTCTGGGTTTGTGTCAAGTCTGGACCAGAGGACACAGAGTTCCCATAGTTGCCCCTTCCCTGGCCATTTGGTGACTGAAAACACCATGGAAAATTCGCCTCTGGTGTGGGTGCTTCATGCACCGGCTGACCCTCACTTGTGCGTGACCAGAGAGTTCTGTGTCCCTGGAGGGTTGGGGGCCGCCTGAGGTTGACATACAGGAACCTTTTTCTTCTCGGAGGTAGAAAGCCTTTGAATTGGAACGGAGGGAGCTCCTGGCTAGTAATAAGAAGAAATGGGAGCGGGCACTGCAAAGTCACAACATCAAAGAGGTACCGGGGATCCGGGCGGGTTTGCATCTGGGAAGGCTCCATGTCCTAACCTCTCTTCCCTGGCCTCATGGTGGATCCTCTCTCCATGCCTTTGTCACTATCTCTGCCCAAGGCAGATTCATTTTCTGATTCATTTTCTGGGGACTACCTAAGTCAGGGCTGTTTGTGACTTAAAAGGAGGTTTTAAGACTCATTAATTTTTTTCATTTGTTTAGCAGTACCAAGTATCAAACCTGGGTTTCTTGCACGTAAGCTGTGCTTTATCATTGAGCTACATTTCTGCCCAAGACATGGTTTTTATTTTTAATTTTTTTGTTTTGTTTTTGGGTCACACCCAGTGGTGCTCAGGGGCTACTCCAGGCTCTTCACTTAGAAATCGCTCCTGGCAGGCTCAGTGGACCACGTGGGATGCTGGGAATTGAACTGGGGTCCATCCTGTGTTGGCCGCATGCAAGGCAAAGGTCCTACTACTATGCTCTCTGGCCCTAAGACATGGTTTTTAAATGGAATTTTCAGGCTAGTGAGGTAGTACAGGGAGGAAAACATTTGACTTTCAGCCAGCTAATCCCAATTCAATCCTCAGCACTGCATATGGTCACTCCCTCAAGCCCCACTAAGAGTGGGCCCTGAAACAACTATGAGGTACCATCTCACACCACAGACACTGGCACACATCATAAAGAATGAGAACAAGCGGGCCCGGAGAGATAGCACAGCGGCGTTTGCCTTGCAAGCAGCCGATCCAAGACCAAAGGTGGTTGGTTCGAATCCCGGTGTCCCATATGGTCCCCCGTGCCTGCCAGGAGCCATTTCTGAGCAGACAGCCAGGAGTAACCCCGAGCACCGCCCGGTGTGACCCAAAAATCAAAAAAAAAAAAAAAAGAAAGAAAAGAAAAGAAAAGAAACTTAAAAATAAATTAAAAAAAATTAAAAAAAAAAAAAAAAGAATGAGAACAAGCAGTGCTGGCAGGGATGTGGAGAGAAAGGAACTCTTATCCACTGCTGGTGGGAATGCCGTCTAGTCCAACCTTTATGGAAAGCAATATGGAGATTCCTCCAAAAACTGAAAAGTGTGCTCCCATATGATCCAGCTATACCACTCCTGGGGATATACTAGGAACAAAAAAATACAAAACAAAAATCCCTTCCTCACACCTATATTCATTGCCATGCTATTTACAATAGCCAGACTCTGGGAACAACCAAGATGCCCTCAACAGTGGCTAAAGAAACTGTGGTACATATACACAATGGAATAATAATGCAGCTGTCAGGAGAGATGAAGTCATGAAATTTTCCTATAAGTGGATGTACATGGAATCTATTATGCTGAGTGAAATAAGTCAGAGGGAGAGAGATAGACACAAAATAGTCTCACTCATCTATGGGTTTTAAGGGAAAAAAAAAAGACATTTTTGCAATAATCCTCAAAAACAAAGAGAGGAGGTCCAGCTCATGACATGAAGCTCACCACAAAGAGTGATGAGTGCAGCTAGAGAAATAACAACATTGAGAACTATCCTAACAATGTGAATGAATGAGGGAAGTAGAAAACCTGTCTAGAGTACAGGTGGGGAGTAGAGTGGGGAGGAGGGAGTTTTGGGACATTGGTGATTTGGGAATGTTGTACCAGTGAAGGGGGGTGTTCTTTACATGAATGAAACCCAACTACAATCATATTTGTAACCAAATATTTGTAAACCAAAGTGTTTACATAAAAATATTAATAATAAAAAAAGAGTGGTTCCTGAGCACTCAGTAATCCCTGAGCACAGCTGGGTGTGGTCCCACACAAAACAAAACAAGAAAAAAACAAGCTCAAGGGCCACCTGCCTCTGCTGTGCCTTCCAGCTGCCTTCCTCTTGCTCTTCAGTCAGCTCCTTGTTCTCACCAAACCTAGGGCGGGTTTAGTCACACATAATCCACACATACGTGAAAACCATCAGATGTTTCCTTTCCTGACTTATTTCACTCTGTAGTGGCACGCATGCCCCACCTCACTGTTACTTCACGTGCCTCCCAAAGCATATATCTATGCAGCCCCCAAGTGTTTGTTCACAGCACAATTTCCTTAGTCCATCGATAGGCATTTGAAGCAGAAGCCTCATGCCAATTCCCCAATCCCTCAGGATCTGGAAGCAAAAGCCGACACAAGTTCAAGAAACTTTTTTTTGTTTTGTTTTGTTTTGTTTTTTGGGCCACACCCGGCGGTGCTCTGGGGTTACTCCTGGCTGTCTGTTCAGAAATAGCTCCTGGCAGGCACAGGGGACCATATGAGACACCGGGATTCAAACCAACCACCTTTGGTCCTGGATCGGCTGCTTGCAAGGCAAACGCTGCTGTGCTATCTCTCCGGGCCCATCAGGAAACTTTTATCACAAACTCTCCACTAACTGGCAAAAGATATCAGCAGCAGATATGCTAGCTGTGGAATCAAAACTGTAAGCAGGGGCCAGAGCGGTGGTGCAGCAGTAGGGTGTTTTGCCTTGCACGCAGCTATCCAGAATGAACTGCAGTTTGATCCCTGGCATCCCATAAGGTCCCTCTAGCCAGGAGCAATTTCTGAGCACATAACCAGGAGTAAGTCCTGAGCATCACCGGGTATGACCCAAAATCAGAGAAACAAAACAAAACAAAAACAAAAACAAAAACTGTAAGTAGCTTCTCCATGTGACCCTCTGAGGCCTTTTTTAGGAAGAGAAGGACTACACCCATGGTTGGAGAACAGGTAGGGGTAGGGAGCAAATCCGGAAGTACTTCCAGTCCAAGCATAGCAAAAAAAATTATCCTGAACAGAATAAAAACCGGTTACTCCAACAGGCACTTTGAGTAATTCAGTATTTGCCTATTGAACCTGGACATGGTGGGCTGTTTTTCACATTGGTGCTCTTAAGGCCTTCAGGTAAGAAGGCACAGCAGTGGAATCACTGGCTCATTGGGCATTTTTATTTTTATTATTATTATTATTATTATTTTGCTTTGGGGCCATTCCCAACTGTGCTAAGGGCTTATTCCTGACTCTGCATTTAGGGTTCACTTATAGTAAGGTTTGGAGGGTCATCTGGGGTGCCTAGGATTGAATCCCTGTTGACACAAGACCATCGCTTTCCCTGCTGTATTATCTCTCCAGCCCACTATCATTGATATATTTTTTACAAGAAATATTCAGTCCTTTTCTTGGTTTTGGGGCCAGACCTCGCCATACTCAGGGTCTATTCCTGGCTCTGAGTTCAGAAATCACTCCTGGCAGTGCTCAGGGGACTATATGGGATGCCAGGTACTAAACCCAGGTTGTCAGCTTGCAAGGCAAATGCCCTTTCTGCTGTGCTGTTGCTTGAGACCCCATTGTTGATTTTTTTTTTTTTTTTGGTGCCAAAACCCGGGAATGAACCCATTGTTGATTTTTTTTAAAGAAAATTTCAATATGGCAGCACCAGTTTCCATTCCCACCATCTCCCCCACACCCCAGTGTGCCTTTCCTTCCACATCCTCACCAATATGGGCTTTTCCCCATCTACTAACTAGTACAAGCCTGGGCCTAGGAGTTCCCCAATCCTGAAGCCCATTGAGCTCCCTCCTGATGCCCTCTGACCCTCCTTGTCACCTCCTCAGCCTCCTTGAGGGCGGGTGAGGTGTGGGGGACCTCACTGTGCTGCTGTCTTTCTGTGCTTAAAGCTGGAGTATCTCATGTCCCGCATAAAGAAGGCCGAGGAGCATGAGCGGCTGCTCAACAAGCAGCGGGTGTGGGACTGGGAGGAGTACAACACCATCAAGGTCAAGCTGGAGCAGGACGTGCAGGTGAGGTGATTGGGGGGAACTGGTGCTCCTGGGGACATCCTGGACATCCTGTGCCCCCTTTAGAGAAAGTGTCTCTTCACAGGAATCAACTTGATAATGAGTTTTCTCTCTTTCCTTCCTTCCTTCCTTCCTTCCTTCCCTTCCTTCCTTCCCTTCCTTCCCTTCCTTCCTTCCTTCCTTCCTTCCTTCCCTTCCTTCCTTCCTTCCTTCCTTCCTTCCTTCCTTCCTTCCTTCCTTCCTTCCTTCCTTCCTTCCTTCCTTCCTTCCTTCCTTCCTTCCTTCCTTCCTTCCTTCCTTCCTTCCTTCCTTCCTTCCTTCCTTCCTTCCTTCCTTCCTTCCTTCCTTCCTTCCTTCCTTCCTTCCTTCCTTCCCTTCCTTCCTTCCTTCCTTCCTTCCTTCCTTCCTTCCTTCCTTCCTTCCTTCCTTCCTTCCTTCCTTCCTTCCTTCCTTCCTTCCTTCCTTCCTTCCTTCCTTCCTTCCTTCCTACCTTTCTTCCTTCCTTCCTTCCTTCCTTCCTTCCTTCCTTCCTTCCTTCCTTCCTTCCTTCCTTCCTTCCTTCCTTCCTTCCTTCCTTCCCCTACTTGGTTTTGGGGTCCCACTTAATCATATTCAGGAGCTACTTTCAGCTCTCAGTACTTGAAGTCACTCCTAGTGATACTCAGAGGGCCATTTATGGTATCAGGGATCAAACCCAGGTCTCCCTTCATGTGAAGCAGGTGTCCAGTCTCTTGAATTCCCTCTCTGGACCCTATTTGGTCTCTTTGGAATGGTCACATCTGAAAGCTTCCCTTTCCAGAATCTGCATAGAGGGGTGCTTTCTTTAAAAAAGAATGGGAGTAAAACAATAGTACAGTGGATAGAGAATTTTCCTCACCTGCAGTTGACCCAAGCATCTCCTATGGTTCCTCAAGCACTTTTGGGAGTAATTTCTGAGCGCAGATCCAGGAGTAACCTCTAAGCATCACTGGGTGTGGCCCCCCAAAAAAGAATGAATGAATGAATAAATAAACAAATAAATAAATAAATAAACCCAAAGAAAACTGTCAAGGAGCTAACAGGCCAGGCACCATCATGTACCATGAACCCCTGAGAAAGAGAGTTCTTGCTAGGGAAATGCACCCATTTGCTGTAATTGAAACCAAAGCAAGGACCACCATCATGGACCATGTGTCAGCCATAGTCATCTACTTGTGCACAGTATGAATTCTCTTGCGCTATCATGAAAAGGCAACATTGTCACCAACGTTTGGTCTGGTATGCAGAGAGAGAAGGCCACTCTAATCAAGGTCAACCCTAGATTCGAATCCAGTACTGTGTGGTTTGAGAGCCTAATATTCCATCCTCTTAGTCCCAACTTTCCCTGGCTGATGGGAAATATCCCAGGAAGCAAATTCTAACTGGCCATTGGAGAAACCCCAGTGTAGGAATGGAACCTCCCTTTGCTGCAGACGCCAGCGCCTCTAAGCAGCTTCTTTGTGGAGTCCGGGGAAACCTTTCACGGGTAAAGAGTGGAAACACGAAATGGATGGAAAAACGGAACGATATTGTAGAAATAAATTACCACACACGATGTATGGGGACTTGCGTCTGGAAAGACGAAGACAAATTTATTTTTTGAGCTGGGTGACTTTTAAGGGGTGAGCTCTGGAATGCGGGGTGTAATTTAGGAGGAACAAAGAAAATGGGAGATGGTCAGGGAAGCATAATGGAAGGCCATAGCTAAAATCTGCATATTAAAGAACCGATACTGAGGGTAAAGAGAAGTTCTGTTGTGGGTTAGCTTTTGTTTTGGGTAAGCAGGAGAAACCAGGTAATTTTCAGGGAAGTGGGAAGGGAGAGAAATGTTTTAGAGTTTTGGGGAAAACCGAAAATTGCTTTCATCATGAGCTAAGTTTTAGAAAAAACATGATCTTGGCGCCAAGGTAGCAGAGATCACAGAGAACTGGTCAGTGGGAAACTTTTGTTGGGATTTGATACTGTCTTCCTTTGTTAGAAAGAAATACTGAGGCCTGATTTCTAATAATGGTCAAAAATAGAGAGATAGTCACAGCCACGTTTAGAATTATAGCCAAACAATCCACGCAAAGGGTCAACTGATTTGACTACTCTAAGCGGGGCTTTTTGGCAAATAATTCTTTTTCAGGAGTGCACTACACCTAAGAAGGCTAAGAAGCACTTCTGGTGTGTGCCCTTCCTGAGTGGGGTGTAACACCCTTTAGCTCAATGTGCTCGATTGATTAACCTGTGATTGAGTCAAACAGGGATGCCTGTGGCAAGAAGGAGGTCTTATGGCCAGGTTCTGAAGTTCTTTCCAAGACCAAGAATTTGCATTTCCTCGAGAGTTCTTTTCTAAACGCTTCTAGTTATGTTTAGATGTAATGTTGTATTGTGTGTGTGTGTGTGTGTGTGTGTGTGTGTGTTATGTGCTTGCATTCAGACACATATGTGCATGCTGGGGATTTACTCCAGTTCATCACACATGTAAAAACCTTCATTCATGCAAACTCTACCTCTGAGCTCTGCTTCAATTACATGCTTTAGACTAAGGCATGTCCTTGTCACTTAAGGTTAGATACCGGAAAGCATGTCAGCTTTGAAAGCCTTCTCAACGGTAGGGCATTTGCCTTGAATATGGCCTACCCGGGTTTCATCTCCAGCATTCCATAAAGTCCTTTCCAAGCCAGCCAGGAATAATTTCTTAGCGCAGATCCAGGAGTAACCCCTGAGTTCCACCATGTGTGGCCCAGAGACCAAAAAAAAAAAAAAAAAAAAAAATATATATATATATATATATATATATATATATATGTATATGTATATATATATATACCTTCCCATACTGCTTTTTTTTTTTTTTTTTGGTTTTGGGGTCACACCTGGTGGCACTCAGGGTTTACTCCTGGCTCTCTGCTCAGAAATCGCTCCTGGCAGGCATAGGGGACCATATGGGATGCCGGGATTTGAACCACCATTTGTCCTGGATTGGCTGCATGCAGGCAAATACCCTACCACTCTGCTATCTCTCCAGCCCCTCATACTGTATTTGGTAGGATTTTATTTTGCATTTACTCTGCTGGTGTTAGGTCAGTTTTCCTGGGCCTTTCTCATGTTCATGTTATGATGGAAATGAGAGTTGATGACAAAGAACAGAGGAGTGGAGAGGCGGTGTCACCACGTGGGCCATCACATGAAGATGGCTATTGTCAGGATTGGCCTGGATGGCTTGTCAGCCAGAACTGTAGTCTGCTGACCTCAAGCTGTCTCATAACAGAGTGCTTTGGTTTGGGCTCGATTTTCCCTCTGTTCTAAGAGCACCTTCTAGAAGATCGATTCTCTTAATCTTTTGGGGGGGAGGAGGGCCCACACCTGTAGTATTTGGGATACTCTGTGGTATTGGGGATCAAGGCCAGGTTTTCAGGTGCAAAGCAGGTACTCCAGCCCTTGTAGGCATCTTCCTGCGCCACTGAACACATTTATAAGTGTACAATGCAGTATTGTTGACCCGAGACAAGCCGAACAGTAGGTTCCAGAACTTATTCATTCTGCTTAATGGACACTTTGTGTTCTTTGACCTCCACCCTGCTCCCCCATTCTCTCCACCCCCAGAATCCTGGCCACTCTCCTAGGAGTAAATTCTATTCTCTGTTCTGAGTTGGATTCTTTTGGATTTCCTGTTTTCTTAAGATCAGGTGGTACTTGGCTTTCTGTGTCTGATTAGTCCACAATTTCCTCAGTGGGTTTATGCCGTTTTCATGCCCCATCTCCTTCTCATCAGAGCTGGAATAATGGGCCATTGTATGCGCACATCATGGTCCCTTTATTCACTCATGCATCCACCCGGCCTCTTTGTTTCTATCTGGTGGCTCTTGTGAAAGACATGGGGGTGGATGTGGGACTGACGCTTCTAGCTCCAGGTTTTACTCCTTTGAATATAAACCCAGAAAGGGGGTTGCTGCCCAAATGGTTAGTATCTCTGGAACCTTTTTGGGGGAGCTTCCTCATTGTCTCCATAGTAGCGGCACCAATTGACCTGATGATGTGTAGCAATCTCTTCTCCATGTTCTGTTCTGGTGTCTCACAAAGAGACTCAGAGTCCTGGAAAAGTTACAGAATTTTAAGGTGTTTTATTAGCTGGCAACTGCACAGAGTCCCAGACCCCAGGCCTCACAGTTCTTCCAAGTCTTTTAAAGGTGGGGGGCAGCAGAGGTGCAAAAAAGCCATTATCTCCATCAATTACAACTGTCACAGTTGTAGAAGGGAATGCAGTTACAATTTCAAAATTAGTGAGTCAGGCTGGTCCAATGGCAGTGGTTTATCAGAACTTATTAACGTTAGTCTCACAAAAATTGGTATATAACCCCCCCCCCCCACTGCTCAATTTGACTGGCTTTAAAAAAATTAGTGAGTCATCAGAAAAACCCTATCTTTGGCCTTTTTCTTTTTGGCTTTTGGGTCACACCCAGCAGAGCTCAGGGGTTACTCCTGGCTCAAAAATCGCTCCTGGTAGGCTCAGGGGACCATATTGGATGCCGGGAATTGAACCCGGGTCTGTCTCGGGTCAGCCACATGCAAGGCAAACGCCCTACTGTGGTGCTATCTCTTCGTTTCCCTTATCGTTGGTTTCAATTGAGTATTTACTCAATGTTGCATTTGGTGGGGGGGCATACCTGGTGATGCTCAGGGGTTATTCCTGTCTACGTGCTCAGAAATCGCTCCTGGCTTGGGGAACCATATGGGACAAAAGGGGATCGAACCATGGTTCGTCTGAGGTTAGTGCATGCAAGGCAGATGCCCTACAGCTTGCACCACCGCTCTGGCCCAATGTTACAGTTTTTATTTATTTTTATTTTTTTATTTTTTATTTTTGGTTTTTGGGTCACACCCAGCAGTGCTCAGGGGTTACTCCTGACTCTCTGCTCAAACATCACCCCTGGCAGGCACAGGGGAGGCACAGGGGGACCACATGGGATGCTGGGATTCGAACCACCGTCCTTCTGCATGAAAGGCAAACACCTTACCTCCATGCTATCTCTCTGGCCCCCCAATGTTACAGTTTTAATAGACACTTCTTGGAGATTGCCAATCCCTGGTCACAATAACAGTTCTTTATGGAGTTTGTTCTAAGGAAGACAGAAAGCAAAATGTTAGTCGAGTCTGGGGCAAGGTTTTAAGCCACCACAGTTCCACCAACACTGTCCTTGGCTCTTTGATAAACACTATTCCAGCAGGTGTGAAGTAAATCCTTGCTGCCTTTCCCTGCTGGTTAGTGAGGTCAAGTCCCTTCTTGGACACTGCAGGGTTTTGGAGAATTGTGAAGGGGCCACACCCTATAGTGCTTGGGGCTTATTCCTGGCTCTGTGCTCAGAGACTCACTCCTGTAAGAACTCTGGAACCCTGATCTAACTAAGGCTATGTAAGGCTTGTAAGACAAGCACCATAATATACTATTTCTTTGACCTTTAATAAAAACACATGTCAAAAAAAAAAATGTCTTCAGAGCATGACCATCAAGGAAGGTCACAGACTTAGACTAACACTTGAGCTAAGGGGCAGTGTTGTGACCCACAATAAAGGGGTTATGAGCCTGAGGAGCCAAGAGGAATTAATGAGTCGTGTCACACATGAGGGCCATGATCGCCTCTGGATCATGAGACTCCCAAGCTACAGGCCCGGGGGGCTCCATGGTTGAGCTGCTCAATCGTTCCTGGGGCACAGTGAGGAGAGGCCCTGAGATGAGTGAGCTTCGTCGTGGGGGTACTGCTTTGTTAGCATCAGAACTTACTCTAGCTAAGAATAAAGGAAAAAATAAAGGCCCCAGTCTGCCAATAACTGTCCGGCCATCAGCACAATGTAAATTGCCACAATCAGGTGACGAGCCAACAAAGGTGGTGTGGGCTTTGCTCTTCCTTCTATTTTTTTTTTTATCTTATAACATAAACTTTTATTTATTTATTTATTTTTGGATTTTGGGTCACATCCAGCAGCACTCAGGGGCTACTTCTACCTCTATGCTCAGAAATCTCCCCAGGCAGACTCGGGGGACCATATGGGTTGCCGGGATTTGAACCACCGTCCTTCTGCATGCAAGGCAAACACCTCACCTCCATGCTATTTCTCCGGCTCCTATTTTTTTTTATAGCTGTACAATTTTTATGATTCTCCTTACCATTATATATATATATATATATATATAATCTTTATTTAAGCACCATGATTACAAGCATGATTGTAGTTGGGTTTCAGTCATAAAAAGAAAACCCCCTTTACCAGTGCAACATTCCCACCACCAATGCCCCCCTCCCTCCTTCCCAACCCTTGCCTGTATTTGAGACAGGTATGCTTTTTCTTCTAAACTGCAGATCTTCTGGAAACTGAGTCCTCTGGTGCCCTGATGTGAGCTCACTGCAGGCCTTTCTGGCTGAGTTTGCTTTGGTGCTCATGTGCTCTCTGGCTGAGGTTAGAAGGCAGGTTAGAGGGGGCCAGAGTGATGCACAGTGGTAGGGCATTTGTCTTGCATGTGGCTGACCCAGGATGGACCTGGGTGCTATCCCTGGCATCCCTTATGATGCCCTGAGCCTGTCAGGAGCAATTTCTTTTTTATTTCCTTTTTATTGTTTTGTTTTGTTTTAGGGCCACTCCTGGCAATGTGCTCAGAAATCGCTCCTGGCTTGGGGGACCATATGGGACATTGGGGGAATCGAATTGCTGTCATCCTAGGTCAGCCACATGCAAGGCAAACATCCTACCGCTACTCCACCGTTCTGGCTCCTTTATTTTTTATTATTTTTCAGGAGAGATTTCTAAGCGTAGAGCCCGAAGTAACCCTTGAGCACTGCCGGGTGTGACCCAAACCCTTCCCTCAACACACACACACACACACACACACACACACACACACACACACACACACACACACACACACACACTCACACACACACCGCTCCAGTTCACTGTGTCATCCTGGGCTGCCTCCTTGCTCCAGACTGACTTCGTTCAGCTGAGGGGTCTTAGATCCTGGTAATGGTGCAGGAAGAACTGCTCAGGATTCCCTTTCTTAGCAGATGCTGGGCCATCCCTCTCAGGCAACAGAGCAAACAAAAGTGAGGCCCCTTCTGCCCTGCCACATTGCCATATAGACTGTTGGGGCGACTGCTCAAAGAGTTTAGGACTGATGTGGGCCGAATGCCCTAGATCAGGTGCAGCTCTGGGCCACTGTAGTGCACAGGCCCGTCTGTGAGAGAGCCTGGCAGTGAGCAAGCCCTGAGGTAGGAGGAGGAGATGTGTTGAAATACATATTAATATATACACAGTCGGGGCCGGAGAGATAACATGGAGCTAGGGTGTTTGCCTTGCATGCAGAAGGATGGTGGTTTGAATCCTGGCATCCCATATAGTCCTCCGAGTGATTTCTGAGCGTAGAGCCATGAGTAACCCCTGAGCGCTGCTGGGTATGACTCAAAAAAACAAAAACAAAACAAAACAAAAACAAAAATATACACAGTCTTGGATGGTTGTGAATGATGGTGAGATGATGGTGAGGCCTTTCTCTGCCGGCCTGGGCCATGCAACTGCAACTCCCTCCAACCGGCAGGTCTGAGCATTCAGGACAGTCATCCATAGACAGTCAAGTTTCAGGACACATGAAGCTTTATTAATAATAGATCCTAGAGGCTGGAGAGATAGCATGGAGGTAGGGTGTTTGCCTTGCATGCAGAAGGACAGTGGTTCTAATCCCGGCATCCCATATGGTCCCCCGAGCCTGCCAGGAGTGATTTCTGAACATAGAGCCAGGAGTAACCCCCGATCGCTGCCAGGTGTGACTGATCGCTGCCAGGTGTGACCCAAAAACTGAAAAAACAAAAACAAAAAGAAAAAGTAAATCCTAGCCATTTAGGCTAACCTATAATAAGCAGGCTCTCTTCAGCTGCTCTGCCATCTCAACCTGTTTCCTCTCTTCCATGCTGCTTACTTCAGCTGAGCCCTGAGCCCTTTCAAGCCCCTTTGGGACTCTCCTGAATCCCCTTTTATGCCCCTGAGGCAACCCCTTTGTTCTTCCAAGGACCCCTCCCAGAAATGGGCTGGTCTGCCTCTCCAGGTGAACTAGGCAGGAAGTTGGGGGAGGGCAGTAACTAGTACAAGTCACTTAAAGCCTTCTCACCTTGGGGGCTCCTACTGGGGTACAAGGGGAGAGAGAAACAAGGGGGCTGGCCTCAGTGTCTGGTATTTCCCCAAACTAAACAAAAATAAAACTAAACCTCCATCAAGTGCAGCTATACCATGCTTCAAGCAGAGAGAGGCCAGGACCAAACCCTGACTAGAAATGATTGGTTGTTTTGTAAGACCCTTTGTGGAGAATTTTCTCCTCCTTGGTGTGAGAATCTCCAATCTATTAAATAGAGAGTTCCTTCCTTCCTTCCTTCCTTCCTTCCTTCCTTCCTTCCTTCCTTCCTTCCTTCCTTCCTTCCTTCCTTCCTTCCTTCCTTCCTTCCTTCCTTCCTTCCTTCCTTCCTTCCTTCCTTCTTCCCTCCCTCCCTCCCTCCCTCCCTCCCTCCCTCCCTCCCTCCCTCCCTTCCTTCCTTCCTTCCTTCCTTCCTTCCTTCCTTCCTTCCTTCCTTCCTTCCTTCCTTCCTTCCTTCCTTCCTTCCTTCCTCCCTTCCTCCTTTCTTTTTTTTTTCCATTTGTCCTTTCTTTCCTTTCTCCTTTCCTTAGTTTTTTGTCCTTCTTTCCGTCTGTCTTTCCTGAAACCTGACTGCCTGTGAATCATTTCCCCACCCCTATCCTGAACCCTCAAACCTACCGGCTGGAGGGAGTTGCAGGCACATATTGCCTGGGCTGGCAGAGAAAGGCCTCCCCAACCATCTCACATCAATTACAACCACTCAGAACTCTGTAATTAATATGTATTTCAACAGAGATGCCCTTCTTTCTGGCTCTGCCCTCTTTCCTCAGGCCTCCTTCAGGTATCCCATGAGCAGGTGTAGGTTGTACGTAATTTTACAGCCCAGAGAAGCCTGTGAAAGGGATGTAGCCATGACCTAGAAAAGGCCTGCATGGAGAAACTTGGAGAAATGCAATGTCATGGTCCTGGTGACCTCCTGAGGGGACACGCTGTGAACTGCAGGCCCCTGGCTCGAGGGAGTGTGAGGATCTTGGGACAGAAATGCTTGGGATTCTGGCCTAATTCCCTGTCCCAGCGCAGGGGACTGAGAATTTAATAGCATGTGGCCTTGGAAGTGACTCATATCTGCTAGTTCCTGGCCTTGAAGGGGACACAGAGAGGCCCATCCTCTGCCCTTGCAAGGACCTATGGCCTTGTAGAGGAACCTGAACAGAGATGGGAAAGGAAATTGGTTGGTTGCCAGTACTTCAGTAAGTTGGGGTCACACTCCTTAACTATTACCCTTATTTCCATAGAGGGAAGGCAGGAGCAAGCTGGGTGTTATCTCATCACCAGTCTAGCCCTCTCTCTGTTATCCTGTTATTTAGGGGGGGGGGGGGGTATACCCAGCCTTACTCAGGGCTTACTCCTGGTTCTGTGTTCAGGATTTGCTGCTGGGTGGGGCTCAGGGGACCCTATACAGTGCTGGTCATGGAACCTAGGTTGTTCGTGCACAAGGCAGGAGCCCTCCCCATCATACTATCTGTTACTCTATCTACTAACCTGTAATATCCTTGCCTACTCTTGTGCACCTGTTGAGATCACCAGTGAGAGGGATTTCTAACCACTGATGCTTCAGCACCCTGGATCAGGCCCTCAACCCCAAGCTGGACAGGCCCCGTGCCCCCTTCCTGACCTCCCCACTGATCCTCCCAAGCCCAGTGCTCTACCCCCTGCTGATCCACAGCCAGTTCTTTCTCCACCTGCATCAACCAGTGGATGCCTCTAGTCTTGAGGTCATTCTCTCCGCAGACTGTGCCACCTGTGTTCCCCTTTTCCTCCCAACATTTCCCATAAGCACCTGGCAAATTGTCCATGAAAGCTAAACATGAACTGCAGCTCCAGGAAGCTTGTCTGGCCTCTTTTAAAATGAATAAAACTGGGCCCAAGAAATAGTATTGTGGGCAGGGCACTGGCCTTGCTGGTATCAAGCCTGGGGAACCCTGAGCCCCTCTGGGAATGACTCTTAAGCACCATTAGGTGTGGCACCCGGGCGCCTCTGACCCCAGGACCCTTCTTAGTCCTTGTTCCAACTCACTCCATGTCTTTGAACTTTAGGTCCTTGAACAGCAACTGCAGCTGATGAAAGCGACTTACCAGCTAAACCAAGAAAAGTTAGAGTACAACTTCCAGGTGCTGAAGAAGAGAGACGAAGAGAGCACAGTGATTAAATCCCAGCAGAAGAGGAAACTCAACCAGTAAGCTCCCGCATGGAACTCTGTGGTGGTAACAGGACAGGGAGATGTGCTCCTCTCTGGAGGGACCAGAAATGGTTAAAAACAGAGCCACATGGGGTTGGAGTGGTGGCATCTGCCTTACCCCAGGTAGCCTAGGACTGACCGAGGTTTGATCCCTCTGTGTCCCATATGGTCCCCCAAGCCAGAAGCAATTTCTGAGTGCTGAGCCAGGAGTAACCCTGAGTGCCACCAGGTGTGACACAAAACCAACCAACCGGCCAAACAAACAAAAAAAGCCACAGTCTGGAGAGGTAGGACAGGGAATAAGGCACTTGCCTTGTATCTAGCTGACCCTGGTTTGATCCCAGCACTGCAAGTGGTCCCATCAGCACCACAGGGGTGTTGGGGTCGCTCTTGAGCACAAAGCTGGGATTAATAGCCCCTGAGCACCACCAGGAGTCACGACCTGAGCACAGAGCCTAAACTAAAAGCCCCTGAGTGCCTTTGAGAGTGACTCAACCTCTCTGCTCTCCCCTATATAATCCCCTCAGATTATTATTATTATTAATATTTTGGTTTTTGGGCCATACCTGATGACGCTCAGGGGTTTCTCCTGGCTCTACACTCAGAAATCACTCCTGGAAGGCTCAGGGGATCATACGGATGCCAGGTATCGAACCTCGGTCCATCCTGGGTCAGCCACATGCAAGGCAAACACCCTATCACTGCGTTATCGCCCCTCATGTACATTCTAGAGACAATAATAACGCCAGTAAAGTAAGCTGGAACATAAAAATAACTAGGTTTCAGGCTGGAGAGCAAATCCAGGGGCTAAGACACTTGACTTGCACGTGCCAACTCTGTTTTAATCTTTGACTCTGCATATGGTCCCTAGACATGACCCCTGGCCACAAGTCAGGAGTGAGCCCCAAATGCTGCTGGGTGTGGCCCCCAAATTGTTTTTGAATAAATACATATAACCACCAGATTCCCACCGCCAGCAATGAAGTTCTGTATTTCGAGTTTCTACTTTCTATGAAGGTTCACAGAGATCTGACATATCCTTCCTTCTTTCCTTCCTTCCTTCCTTCCTTCCTTCCTTCCTTCCTTCCTTCCTTCCTTCCTTCCTTCCTTCCTTCCTTCCTTCCTTCCTTCCTTCCTTCCTTCCTTCCTTCCTTCCTTCCTTCTTTCCTTCCTCCCTCCCTTCTTTCCTTCCTTCCTTCCTTCCTTCCTTCCTTCCTTCCTTCCTTCCTTCCTTCCTTCCTTCCTTCCTTCCTTCCTTCCTTCCTTCCTTTTCCATTTCAAGTTCACTTCATTATCAGCATATTTGAGTGCTATCAAGGTGTTCACGTTTGTTTGAGGATGATTTTTCCCACTGGTTGTCACATGCACCTGTCTCTTATGCCAAGCCTGATGACATTCGCAGTCCTTCCTTGGCCTTCCTCGGAACCTGTGGTAGGACCCAGCCCAGAGTTCCTTGCAGGGGAGGTGCCCACCAATTTCCATCGGGCTGCTGCAAAAGCACCCTTCCTCCCCTCTCTCACCCAGCCTGCACGACGCCCTCAACAACCAGAGGCAGAAGTACGCTAAGTTGGTGAAACAGTCGGACACCGAGAACCGGATGCTGACCTCGGACTACCGGCGGCTCGTGCAACAGTTCAAGGAGCTGCAGAAGGCCCTGAGGTCTTTCGAGGGACCCTCATATGCACCCTAGAAGGGAGGCTGCAGGGTTGGCAGTGACAGAGACAGTGGTTTTATGATCCTCGAGATCTGCTGCTTTGGGGATCCTGATGGGGAGGCCCCCAGGGGTCCCTGGCACCTTTCTCCTTGTCCCTGGGCATCTAGGTTTGTAGGATCTTTCATCACAGTGGCCCAGTGGGGGGTTAGCGGTGGGGCTCCCCAAACTCTGCCAGGCTGTGGGGCCACTCCCTGTTTCTCCTCCCAGACACTTCTCTATAATTGACCAAGATAATTTCCGGGAAATTTGGCTGATGAATGAGGAGGAGGCCAAGGACCTGATCAGCAAAGCCTTCAAAGTGGCCCGGATCATCCACACCCATCACCTGGGGCTCCCCTGGACGACCCCCGACTACTGGTTCCTGCAGAACGTGGGCCCCATCTCCCAGCAGCCGCAGAAGTCGGCCACACAGATCCTGGAGGAGGTGATGCAGCAAACAGGTGCAGCCTCCAGATGGGGACCCCCCTCCCCAGGATCTGTCTCTAGGTTGAGTTGGAGGGGCCAATAGGTCACAGAATTTTGGAGGGTGGGGGTGAAGGGACTCACCTGCTGGTGCTCTGGGCTTACTCCTGGCTCTACACTCAGGAATATTATTCTTTTTGGCAGTGCTCAGGGGACCATATGGGGTTTTGGGAATCGAGTTTGGGTCGGCTGTGAGCCAAGCAATCACCCTTCCCCCAAGTGTATGTCTCTGACTCCCAGGCAGTAGCCCTTAACATGCACTGGTGTCTGGTTTTGCTCTCAATATCACGAATGGGTAGTTTGTACTTGAAATTTTTTTTTTGGTCTTATTTGGGGACCACACGCAGTGGTTCTCTGGACTCATTCCTGGCTCTGTGCTCAGGGATCCCACCTGGAGATATTTAGGGGACTGTGAGGGGTTCTGGGAATTAAATGGGGTCAGTTGCACACAAAGCAAACACCCTACTTGCTGCACTAACTCCCTGGCCCCTCATTCTAGAAGCTTGATCTGATTCAAGTATTTTCCCTGAGAATATGAGTGGGCCCCTCTGTGGGTGTAACCTGCCCAGGATGTCTCTGCCCCAGCAGTTAATGGCCTTGATTTTTCTCAGTCAAGAGCCTGAAGCTGCATTAGGCTCCTGTGTCCCTGTTGGTCAGTGGAAACACTTTTGTAGGATGTTTCTAGTGCTCTTGACACACCCTACTGTGCTCTTGACTCACTCCCAGCTCTGTACTCAGGGAACACTCCTGGCAGGGCTCTGGGGGGCCCTATGAGTGCAAGGGATCAAATGGACCAGGTGAGGACTGGAGCAATAGCACAACTGTAAGCACAGCCTTGCACGAAGCCAACCCTGGATGGGCCCGGGTTCAATTCCTGGCATCCCATGTGGTTCTGAGCCTGCCCAGAATGGTTTCTGAGCACAGAGCGAGGAGTAAACCCTAAGCACCGCTGGGTGTGCCCCCAAAAGCAACAACAACAACAACAAAAGCAAACAAACAAACAAAAAAACCAATGGTCCAGTTTAGTGCAAGGAGAGCACCTTACCCAGAGAGATAGTACAGTCTGCGGAAAGATTTCTGAGAAGAAAATATTCCCCTCATTCACTTATTTTTTTTCTGGGGGAGGTGCTTGCTGTTTTTGTTGAGACAACGAGATTTACAAAATGGTTCATGATAGAACCACAGATGAGTGTAGTTTGATTATTTCCCTTAACATGATGCACTAAGTCATAGTTAGAGCAAATTATATGACTTGAATATTTTTCTTCAGCTGCATAGTATTCTGTTGTGTATAACTACAACTTTTTTACCCATATACTTGCTACTTATTGAACATTTGGATTATTTAAATAACCTGGTTTTTGTGTAACAAAAAGTATGGACATTTCTCAGAGTAAGAATAGAGCTTTCATATAACCCAGCAATTTCTTTTTTTTTTTTTTCGTCATTTTTTGTCTTTTTGTTTGTTTGTTTTTGTTTTTTTATTTATTTGTAACCCAGCAATTTCACTTCTTGGCATCTCCCCAGCCATCCCTCTCCCAAAGTTAATTCTTTCTTTTATCACAAAAATGTAAAAAAGAGAGGCCAGAAAGATCGCACAGTGGTAGGGTGTTTTCCTTGCAAATGGCCAACCCAGGACTGACAGTGGTTCGAATCCCAGCATCCCATATGATCCCCCGAACCTGCCAGGAGCTATTTCTGAGCGCAGAGCCAAGAGTAACCTTGAGTGCTGCCGGGTGTGACACCCCATCAAAAAAAAGATATATATGCAGGCTATGTTAATTGCAACCCCCACAACTTTGTGTGCCCCTGGGATAAGCTTAGACTTTCTTCATTTACCAGTGTTCAGAATAGATACATCGGGTCTAGATGATCAGTGAGCACTTAAAAAATATATTTTGGGCTGGAGAGATAGCACCATGGTAGTGTATTTGCCTTGCACGTGACTGGCCCAGGATGGACCTGGGTTCAATCCCCGGTGTCCCATATGGTCCCCTGAGCCAGGAGCGATTTCTGAGCGCATAGCCAGTAGTAACCCCTGAGAGCCTTCGGGTGTGGCCTCAAAACAAACTATATATATAATATTTGGGGTCATACTTGATGGTTATTGAGGGCTATTTCTAGATTCCTGCTCTGGGTCACTTCTGATGGATGTCTGGGGACCATGCCATGCTGGAAACCAAACCCAAGACAGGCCCCAACATGTAAAATGTGTTCAGCCCTTTGAGTTACTCCTTGGCTCTCCTTCCTTCCTTCCTTCCTTCCTTCCTTCCTTCCTTCCTTCCTTCCTTCCTTCCTTCCTTCCTTCCTTCCTTCCTTCCTTCCTTCCTTCCTTCCTTCCTTCCTTCCTTCCTTCCTTCCTTCCTTCCTTCCTCCCTCCCTCCCTCCTTCCTTCCTCCCTCCCTCCCTTCCTTCCTCCCTCCCTCCCTCCTTGCTTCCTCCCTTCCCTCCCTCCTTACCCCCTCCCTTCCTCCCTCCCTTCCTTCCCTTCCTCCTTTTCCTCCCTCCTCCCTCCCTTCCTTCCTTCTTCCCTCCCTCCCTTCCCTTCCTCCTTTCCCTCCTTCCTTGCTTCCTCTCTCCCTCCCTTCCTTCTTCTCTTCCTCCCTCCCTCTTTTCCTCCCTTCCTCCCTCCTTTCCTTCCTTTCTTCCTCCCTTCCTCCCTCTCTCCCTTTCTCTCTCCCTCCCTCCTTTCCTTCTTTCTTTCCTCCCTCCCTTCCTTCCTTCCTTCCTTCCTTCCTTCCTTCCTTCCTTCCTTCCTTCCTTCCTTCCTTCCTTCCTTCCTTCCTTCCTTCCTTCCTTCCTCCCTTCCTTCCTCCCTCTCTTCCTTTCTTCCTCCCTCTCTCCCTTTTTCCTTCCTTCCCTTTTCTTCTCTCCTCTCTCTTTCTCCTTTCTCTTTTCTTTGTCATTTCTTCCACATTATGAGCAAATGGGTTTAAACAAAGTTACTATGTTTGGTTGGCCCCAATTCTCCTTGCTTAGCCTGTTCATAGGTAACAAAATAGTTGTTTCCCAAAGCTCAAGGAGCTAGGAAAGGAACCCCACTTTCTGCTCCCTTTTCTGTCCCTGTCCCACACTGCAGAAGAGGAGGAGAAAGAAGGCACCTTGGCAGTGGACAGCTACCTGGAGCTGCCAAAGCAAGTGTCTGCCAGGACCACCAAAAAGATCCTGATGCTTCTGTGTGATGAGTCGGTGAGGTACTGGGGTGGCCCCGAACCCTTGGGGGATTCGGCCCAGGTGGCTGCTGTATGCTCCGTGTGTGTGTGTGTGTGTGTGTGTGTGTGTGTGTGTGTGTGTGTGTCTGTGTGTGTGTGTGTGTGTGTGTGTGTTTGGGTGGGGGGAGCTTCACTTGAGAGGCTGCCTTAGATCTGGATTAGCTGGCAGGCAGGAGTGAGGGTGTGGGGTGTGTTTAGAATCACCATCCTTTGCTAAGGCCTGGCCCCTGCTGCCCACTGGGGACATTGGAGACCATTTTACTTCTGCAGAGGTGGACAGCTGGCAGGGCTCCCCTCCTCCCCCCACAGTCTGTGTGCCCGGCCCCCACCCCTGCCGAGTGCCCTATGCTGGACTTGGTGTGTCTCTCCCTCCCTAGTGCTGCAGAGTTGGGGGACCCCAGGGGGGTCTATTTGTGGCAAGATTAGGTCATTCAGCTGGGGGGTTCCCGCTCAAGTGTTTGGGGTGAAGCAGAGTGATGGAGCCACAGTGAAGACCGGCCTATACCCCAGGAATCCCAAGAAAGCCAGCCACAGTCCTTGGCTTGGCTCAATTCTGAGGGACATAATAAAAAACACCCTGGCCTGACTGCAGCAATAAGCCCCCAAACATACATACAGGCCTTCCTGTATATGTCACACAATACTTACATGCACACACACAGAAAAGTGTCTGAGAAACACACACAGAGAGAGAGAGAGAGAGAGAGAGAGAGAGAGAGAGAGAGAGAGAGAGAGAGAGAGAGAGAGAGAGAGATCTGAATAATATACACAGACAGATACAGGCTTGGGACACACATACACACACACACACACTCTCTCTCTCACACATACCCCCCTCCATCTTCCCCTCCCAGGGCTTCCTCATCGAGGCCAAGCTGCTGAGCCTCTTGCTTCCACTGGGGCAGGCCGAGTGCTACTTACTGAGGCTCGACGCTATCTTCTCCGTGAGTCCCCAGGCTCCCCCACCCACTCCTGGGCTCCCCAGTGTTCGCAGGGGGCAATGCTGTCTCAGCTTGTGGTGTCAGGCATGGCCCAGGGCTTCCCGATGCCCTTCCGTCCTTTTCACCTCACCCCAGAGTCTCACACACAAAGACACCTCCTGGCCCTGGCCTGCTTCTCTTGGCTACCCTGACCTGCCTCTAGGTTGTGGAGACTGGAACCCAGGTGTTTATGGAGTCCTTGAGCCCCCCCTGGGAGCCACCTAGTGGGACCAGCTTCCTGGCTTCTTTTGGGCCCATGTACCTTTCCTGAGGGGTTGGGGGTGGCCTCTGGCATCTCTTTCCCGGGGACAAGGGTCCCTTCACTCCTGGGAGTCAAGGCCTTTCTCCTATGCTGGACCCATCCTGTGTTTCTTCCCCAGGCCCTGAGCATCGAAAGCGAGGAGGACCTGTATAAACTGGTCAATTTCTTCATCAGATACCAGATCCACCATTCTATCAGCCTCCATGTAAGGAAAGGAGCAATGAATATTCTGGAAGCCCCATGGGTTTTGCTGCCTTTGAGAAATGCCCAAAAGAGACTCAGGCCAGTGGCATGATAGTTAGGGATCCCTCATTCCTGATGCTTTCCCTCTTTGTAAGGGAAAATGAGGTTTGGAGAAGTGGGGTGAGGATTGTGAGTGGTGTCCAAAGGAGTTCACCCTCAGGGCCCAGGCCTCATATACTTCTAGTCACTGCACCCAAATACTCTCATCTGCAATGGTGTCCCCTGAAGCAGATCCTGATAGCCCTAACTTGATGGTTGTTCTTATATTATTTGTAGGTACTCAGGATGTCCCTGGCTCAGTACCCAGGGGGTGGTCTCTCCCAGTGATGCTTAGGGGTCTAAAGTTCAATGGGTAAACTCTGTACCTTCTACATGCAAAGCCTGTGCTCAGTCCTATAACTCATCTCCCACTCCACTAACAGACGCTTCAGAAGAAGTCATCAGATCAAAAATGTTATAAAATTCAACCTCAGAAATTGGGGCTGAAGCGATAGCACAGAGCATAGGACATTTTTCTTGCATGTGGCTGACCTGGATTCGATCCCTGACTTCCCATATAGTCCCTGAGCCTGCCTCTTAGCGCAGAGCCAGAAATAACCCCTGAGCACTGCTGAGTATGGCTTCAGCTCCTTTCGAAACAAAACAAAACAAAACAAAACAAAACAGAAAATCTTAGGTAGGGTCTTCACCTTGCACATGGCTGACCTGATTTTGATCTCTGGCATCCATATTAAAGCCCACCTCCGCTCTGAGAAAAACTCCAGAATTTTCAGCCCAAAATCCACATAACTGTAGTTTTTTTTAGTTATGTATCACCACAGAAATGAGGGGGAAGCAATGTGGTTGGACCATAGAGTGATGATCCAGTCGTGTGAGTCCATCTGCTGGGGCCTCTGAGAACTTCATCAGATGATACAGTTTACTCCTGGTTCTGCACTCAGGAATTTGCACTTACTCCTGGTAGAGCATCGGGGGCCCAAGTGGGTGCTGGTGATTGAACGTTGGTTGGCTGCATGCAAGGCAAATGCTTTACCCTCTGTACTATTATTCTGAACTTCAAAATATTTCTTCATAAAAAACAAATAGCATGACTGGCCTGAGGGAAGCCAGTTGTGTGAGATGCTAGGTGGGCTAGGAGAAAGACTACCTTCAGCAGTTAAAATGGAGTTTATACAATGATTGAAAAGGATGTTTCTATTGTGTAAGGAAAAAAAACTGTGTTTTTTCTTTTTCTTTCTTTCTTTCTTTCTTTCTTTCTTTCTTTCTTTCTTTCTTTCTTTCTTTCTTTCTTTCTTTCTTTCTTTCTTTCTTTCTTTCTTTCTTTCTTTCTTTCTTTCTTTTTTTTTGGGGGGGCCACATCCAAAAGTTCTCAGGGATTACTTCTGGCTATCTGCTCAGAAATAGCTCCTGGCAGGCACAGGGGGACCATGTGGAATGCCGGGATTCGAACCAACCACCTTAGGTCCTGGGTCAGCTGCTTGCAAGGCAAATGCCACTGGGCTATCTCTCCGGCCCTTGTTCTTTCTTTCTTTCTTTCTTTCTTTCTTTCTTTCTTTCTTTCTTTCTTTCTTTCTTTCTTTCTTTCTTTCTTTCTTTCTTTCTTTCTTTCTTTCTTTCTTTCTTTCTTTCTTCTTTCTTTCTTTCTTTCTTTCTTTCTTTCTTTCTTTCTTTCTTTCTTTCTTTCTTTCTTTCTTTCTTTCTTTCTCTTCCTTCCTTCCTTCCTTCCTTCCTTCTTTCTTTCTTTCTTTCTTTCTTTCTTTCTTTCTTTCTTTCTTTCTTTCTTTCTTTCTTTCTTTCTTTCTTTCTTTCTTTCTTTCTTTCTTTCTTTCTTTCTTTCTTTCTTTCCTTCCTTCCTTCCTTCCTTCCTTCCTTCCTTCCTTCCTTCCTTCCTTCCTTCCTTCCTTCTTTCTTTCTTTCTTTCTTTCTTTCTTTCTTTCTTTCTTTCTTTCTTTCTTTCTTTCTTTCTTTCTTCTTTCTTCTTTCTTTCTTTTTTTTTGGTTTTGGTTTTTGGGTCACACCCGGCATCGCTCGGGGGTTAAGGGGTTACTCCTGGCTCTATGCTCAGAAATCGCTCTTGGCAGGCTTGGGGGACCATATGGGACGCCGGGATTCGAACTGATGACCTTCTGCATGAAAGGCATACGCCTTACCCTAATGCTATCTCTCCGGCCCCTGTTTTTTCTTTTTTTAAACTTTATTTATTGATTGATTGAATGATTGATTTTGGGGCCACACCCAGCAGCACTCAGACGTTATTCCTGGCTCTACACTCAGAAATCCACCCTGGCAGGCTGGGGAACATCCATATGGGATGCCAGGAATCAAACCGGGTCCCTCCTGGGTCGACCACATGCAAGACAAATGCCCTACTGCTGTGCTATCTCTCCGGTCTGAAAATTGCATTCTTTGTTTGTTTGTTTGTTTGTTTGTTTTTTGGGCCACACACGGTGACACTCAGGGTCATTCCTGGCTATTCGCTCAGAAATCACTCCTGGCTTGGGGACCATATGGGATGCTGGGGATCAAACCAAGGTCCATCCTGGGTCAGCTGTGTGCAAGGCAAATGCCCTACCTCTGTGCTATCTCTCTAGTCCTTGAAATTTGCATTATTAATATTATTTCCCATTGATTTAAATGGAATGTTTTGTATGTGAAACAAGTTACCCTACTTGAGAGCAAAGGATGATACTAGAATGCTTTTCACAACACAAGTGGAGTTTCAAGTCCTACTCTTGGGGATATGCTATCTGACTGTGGCATTCCCCATTGCTCTCAATGGGACTCTTTGGCCATTAAATAAGAGCCTCTAATTTAAAATTGAATGCAGCTTTAAGGGTGCTTCTCAGAGCACAGGCGGAGTTTCAAGTACTGTAAATCTCACTAGTTGGGGATATGCCCATTAAGGAAAGGAACATCCAATAGAACGGGATCCCAGATGCAGAGACAAATCTTTTTGTGTGGGGGAGACTGGGGACACTCCCAGCTCTTCTCAGAGATCACTTCCATCTCTGAACTCAGGGATCACTCCTGGAGGGGTTCAAAGGGCCTTGTAGGGTGCTGGGGATTAAATCCGGGTCAACTATGTACGAGACAAATGTACTCCAGTCCCCCCAATTTTTATTTAATTTAATTAATTCAAAAAATTATTTTTAGTTTATGGGTCACACCGGCAGTGCTCAGGGGTTACTCCTGGCTCTGCTCTCAGAAGTCACTCCTGGCAGGCTCAGGGGACTGTATGGGGGCCGGGTATTGAACCCGGGTCAGTCCCAGTCAGCAAGGCAAATGCCCTACCACTGTGTTATCGCTCCAGCCCCAAATTAATTAACTAATTTTTATTTTTTTATTTTGCACCTTGTGGTGCTCAGGGGTTACCCCTGGCTCTGTTCTCAGAAGTTGCTCTTGGCAGGCTCGGGGGACCATATGGGATACCAGAAATTAAACCCTGTTCCATTGTAGGTCAGCTGTGTAGTTGCATGCAAGACAAACGCCCTACCACTTTGCTATCACTTCGGCCCACTCTTGAAGCAAAATCTTATCCTTGCTTTGCCACCCACCCCCAAGGGGTGCCTTGCCCAGTCCTTGCTCCCTTCACACCCCTTCTTTCCCTGTGGGAATGTTCCCGTCTTTCCAGTAACATCCACATGAAGCCCCTGTTTCTGTGTGTGCGCCCTCACCCTTGCTTCTTTCTCCAGCGCCCCTCCCAGGCCCAAGCTCTCACTGGGGGTTCCAGGAGCCTGACCTCAGAAGAGGAGAGGGAGGGAGAGGAGGAACAGTGGAGCCTTGTGAAACAAGGGGAGCAGGAAGAGGAGCCCTGGGAAGAGGAACCCCAAAGTCCCCCTTCTTCCTGGCTCATCCACCCCAACGATGTCCTCAAGATTCTCAGGGCCTTTGTTATGGGTCTGAAGGAACCCAGGTGGGTTTACAGGGCAGGGGAGTTTGCTTGAGAATTGGGGGGCTTAGGCAGGTGTGGGGGCAGGTAGATCAAAGGTGTGAGGGAAGAGGATACTCAACAGGAACTTTGGGGTGCTGGGGGACCCAGCTATCTGTGAACTTCCATTCATTCAGCAAACACTTGTGGGGTCTGCTTTGTAGACCCCATGGTGGGGTGTGCCTGTGCTCAGAGCAATGGTCGGTGCAGACACAGGGTTGTTCTACCCCTGAGCTTCATGATAGGTTCTGGGGGTAGGTGGATGGAAGGCAGAAGGTGCCAGGCAGTCACAGTGGAGTCCCGGGTGTGGTGTGGTGGGTGTGGGATTGAGACCAGCAGGTAGGGGATCTTGGCTGGGGACCCTTGCCCAGAGCACCCCAGCCTTCTCACTGTGGAACAGGCTCAGAAGAAGGGGTTCAGAGTGGTGATAAGGACACCAGTATTTTTCTTTATATTTATTTGGGCCACATCCAGTGGTGCTCAGAGTTAACTCCTGGCTCTGTACTCAGGCATTTTTTCTGACAGACTTGGGGGACCATATGGGGTGTTGGGGATCAATCCAGGTTGGCCACATACAAGGCAAACACTCTTCCCGCCGTGCTATTACTCTGGCCCTGGCATCAGTTCCTTTCTTTGCTTAAATAAATGGCTAGTTTGGGGGCCACACCCAGTGGTGCTCAGGGGTGGCACCTACCTGTTCAGGAAAGGTGATAGATATGCTGGGGTTGAGCCTGGTGCTGTGCTGCAGGAGCTGCCACTGCGGCAGGAAAGAGCCCTGGTGGCCACAGGAGGGCTAGTGGGGTTCCAGGAGAGCCCTGGAAGACTAGAGAGGGACGGGAAGGACCCTCGCCAAAGCTGTCCTGGAGCAGAGTGTGTATGTGTATATGTGACAACACTGCGCTGTTGGATGGTCGGGGAGAGAAATGGATACAGAAAGGACATAGGCCAGAGAGGCCAGCTGAGGGGTTCCAGGGTGGGGAGCCCCAGTGGTGCTTCCCGGAGGTTCAGGGGACAGAAGGTGGGGACTGAGGACAGTGTCTTCCCCCGGGACTTTGCCCAGTGAGCAAGAAGGTGGCAGGAATAAGGGACATACATCAGTGGCCTAGAAGGTGGGTGGGACCTGGGATAAACTGGGCGGGTCCTGGGAGAAGTTGGGCGGGTCCTGGGAGAAGCTGGGCGTGGCCTGGGAGGCTCTGGGCGTGGCCTGAAGTGGACTGGGCGGGGCCTGGAGGGGCTGAATGGGTTGGGCGGGGCCTGGGAGGAACTGGGCGGAGCCTGATGTTGAATGGGCGTGGCCTGGGATAGACTGGGAGTGGCCTGAGAGGCTCTGGGTGTGGATTGGGTGGGGCCTGGGAGGGGCTGGAGGAGTTGGGCGGGGTCTTGGAGAAACTGGGCGGGGCTTGGGATAGACCAGGCGTGGCTGGTGGAACTGGGCGGGGCCTGGGAGGAATTAGGCGTGGCCTGTGAGGAGCTGGGCGGAGTCTTGAGGGACTAGGCAGGAACAAGGGGAGCTGGGTGGAACCTGGCCTGGGATGGGGTGGGCTGGGCCTGGTTGTGTGGCTGCAGGGGTGGCCAGTGAAGGACACCTGTCACCTGCAGGGGTATCCTGGCCCCAGCAAGGAGAGACCAGCGGGACAGCACCAAGGACTCTGAGTACTGGAGCGCCCTGGCCAACGTCATCCCCCCCAACATGCAGAGCCTCTGGGACGCCCTGCTCATGGCCTTGGAGAAGTACCAGTGAGGACGGTCCCCCTCTCTGATCCCCCACACTCGTCCTTCGGGCCTGACTGGCCTGTGATGTCCTGGTGGGCAGGGGGCAGGGCAGAGGGGGAAGGTCCCTGCACCTCTGGCTGGAGCTGCCCCTCTGGAACCCCAGGGAGAGGGTGGAAGTGGTGGCATCTCTGACAGCCTGGTGTTTCCATGCAGCCTGGTCCTGATGAAACGGTGTACACTGCTGCAGGAAAATCAGAGCCTGGAGTCGCAGAACTCGGAGCTGCAGGCCTTGCTGCAGCATTACCTGAGAGCCAAGGTGGGCCCCGGGTGCTGGAGGGGAGAGGCAGGGGCACCCTAAGGGTGTCTGAGGAGCCTTCAAGACCTGCTGGACCGGGGGTGGGCGACTGAGGGAGGCATTAGCGCTAACCATTGGCTCTCTGGAATTGGGGACCAAGCTCAGAGACAGTGACCACTGTACCCACATATCTGCACCCCACCCCCTCCCGCCTAGGGTGGCTGGCCTGTGGGGTGCAGGGATTTGCCCATGAATGGGCACCTTCCCGGAGTCTGTGGCCAGCCACTCTGCTCTGCACACAGCATGGTTCTCTCTGCTCTGTCCTCAGGCTCAGGGTCACCATAGGCTGGTGGAGGGTGGACCCTAGTGGTTGGGTATATGGGAGGAGGGAAGGGGAGGCAACCTCAAGCCCTGGAGATGGGAACCCCTCTTTTCCTGGCACCCTCAGGCTGCACAATGGACAGAGCATGTGGGAATCCTGAGGGAGTGAGGCTGTGGGGTCAGGCTCAGATATTGGGGAGGGCCAGGCTACTGCACGCAATGACTGGAGAGGCTCAGTAGGACCTGTGAAGAGGGGACAGATGAGGCTGGACTCCCCGCAAGGATTGGGGAGGGGATTTGGTTCTTCCACAAAGTCGCAGAGCCCTGCAGAGTACTGGGGGAGGAATCAGCCCACAGAGAGGGGAACCAGGGCACAGTGGGGGACCATCTACTCTTTCTTTTCCAGATCAACTCTGAGCTGCAGATTCCCCCAACTCAGGTGTTCCGAACACCTGCCACATAGAGCTGCAGGGGGCCATGTGGATCCTAGATTTCCCGGGGTACTCTGGGTGTGAGTGTGGGTGTGGTTGTAGGGGGTTCTGACCAGTCATAATTAAAACCTTTCATACTTCGTGGCTAAGTCTCTGTTCTTGGGGCAGGTCCCTGTCCCCCTCATGCCCATCCCTGGCCCAGATTTAAGGGTGAGCAAAGGGCTCATCGTGGCTGGGGCTTCCTCTCATTCTGGGGGTGCTTGGGCTTCTGTGAATGGGGCCTGGAGCTTGAGGGCTTTGTTGAGTCTCCAGCCTTCAAACCAGGTCTGAAAGAGCCTTCATTCTTTTTCTTTCCTTTTATCTTTTTTAATTTTCCCCATTGGAGATGCTTAGGTATTACTCCCAGCTCTGCACTCAGGAATTACTCTTTGCTGTGCTTTGCTTAGGTGACATATGGGATGCCAGGGATCGAACCTGGGCCATCTATATGCAAGGCAAACCCTCTATGCGATTGCAGAGGCCCCTTATTTTTTCTATAAGACATCCCAATAATGAGGTGACAGTCCATGGTTGCACCCCATCTGAATGCAAGAACCCTCACTTTAGTCTCTTCATCGCCCATAACCCCACCTAGCCAAGTTCCACTTGGAGATCTCAGTTTTGCTCAGAGTCCCAAAGTGTGTTCTGAAGAGTCCCTCTGGTAGGCACATTGGGCCCAGTACCCCTGACTATAGGGTGACGCCTCCCAAAGAGGAGAAATGGGTTAAGAGCCTGCCAATTGGAGGCGCCCTGTCCTGGTGGCCAAGCAGGGCACCATAACCCCACAAACCTGCCAGTTCAGCCTTCAATTCCTTTATTGAGAGAACGAACAACCAGCACGCAGGGGAGGACAAGGCTGAGGCCCAGCTCAGCATCCCCGGCCCTTAGGGGGTCAGGCTGGAGGCCCCAGTGGTCAGGGCACAGGGCCGGCCCTCCTCCCTCCCTGCCCGGAGCTCCCGGCTCAGGGCCAGGCTCAGGCGCCCAGAAGCTTCTTGACCAAGTAGCCGGGCATGCTGTAGAGGAAGAGGCCCAGCATGAGCAGCGCCAACAGCGCCAACACTATCTTGATGATGAGCCACTTGTAGCGGGTGCAGATGAGGTACTTGATAGACTTGAGCGGGTTGAGGAACCAGACGAAGGCCGTGTCAGGCCGGCTGGGGAGGGCGGCAGGGGTCAGCGGGCAGCTTCCCCTGCGCCCCTCTCCCCCTTTAGACTCACCAGGCTGAAGATGTTTAGTTACTCTCTGTCTGCTTTTTTTTTTAATTGAGGGGGCTACACCCATTGTTGTAGTGGGGCTGGAGGGGTCCAGGGATTAAACTCAGGGCCTACACACGCCAGGCTTTCTCTCTGGCCTAGAGTTAGACTCTGGCCCTGGGTTCTTCCTAAGGCGTCAAGGACATTTCTGGGAGCTCTGTGGCCTCCCAGTTTTTCCCAATGGGACTGGGGTCTCCCCTCACACAGACACAGCCTGCTACAGGCATTCTGAGTGGTCACCTCCTGCAGTCAATTCCCCAACAACAGTCAGCCCCCCAGTGGTCAGCCCCTTCCCAGAGATCAGCCCCCCAGTGGCCAGATCCCCCATTGCAGGGCTCAGGGCTGTCCTAGGTCTTGGTTCCAGAGCACTTGTCCCTCCATTATGCCCGATTTTGGGTACACTCCAGAGTCTGTGTCCCCCATACCTACTCCCTGCCCTCAGCCCCAGTTCAGGCTTTACAGGTTGTAGAGAAAAAAAACTGGGGAACCATGCAGGCCTGTTGCTGGCCAGCACCATCCCGGACACAAATTGAGGGGCTGCAGGTAGGCGCAGGGCCCTGCACCTCATGGGCAAGAATAGCTTCTCTTGGTTGATTGGGGACACCTGCCTCTGGGCTTGGTGAGGGTTGAGGAAGGGGTGTGGGAGGGAGTGAAAGGAGGGGTGAGGGAGGGGTGACAGCAAAGGGGGGGCGGAAGGGAGGGGAGAAGAGGGGTGAAGGATTCCTGACACACACTGTGGGCAGATTTCTAGGGAGGCTTAACCAAAAAGGTGACAGAAGGAGAGAGGAAGGGAAGGAAAGAGGGAAGAAGAAAAGGAAGGATGGTGGGAGGGAAGGAGGAAAGGAAGGGATGAAAGAAGACAGAGAGAAAGAAGAGAAGGGGGAAGAAGAGAAGGGAGGAAGGGAAGAAAAAAGGAAGGAAGGGAGAAGAAGGCAGGAAGAGAGGGAGGGAGGAAAGAAAGAAAGGAAAGAAGTAAGGGAGGAAGGAAGGGAGGAAGAGAAAGGGAGGAAAGGAAGGAGGAATGGGAGGAGGGAAGGAAGGGAAGAAAGGAGGCAGAAAGGGAGGAAGGAGAGAAAGGAGGAAGGGAGGGAGAGGGAGGAAGGAAGGAAGGAAGGAAGGAAGGAAGGAAGGAAGGAAGGAAGGAAGGAAGGAAGGAAGGAAGGAAGGCTGGCTGGCTTTTAGCACACAGTACATGGAGGGGTTCTGGTAGGCACCAAGTTGGATGTGCCACCAAGCCCTGGCCAAACTTTCCACTGTGCCAGCTTCTCTCTGCCTGTGGAAGTGGTGGGCACTGTGAACCACAATTTGGAAATGGGAGGCCAGTTCCCAGCTCCCACTAATTTCAGTGACCTTAAGTAAGTCACTTCATCTTGTCCAGGATCACCTAGAAACTCAGACCTATGTATAAAAAAATATAAAATGGGCCAAAGAGACAGTATAATGGGTAGGGTGCTCGCCTTGCATGAGCAGGGTTCAATTTGTGGCATTGTATAGGGTCCTCAGAGTCCGTCAGCAGTGACCCCGAGAACAGAGCTAGGAGTAAGCCCTGAGCCCCCGCTGGGTGTGACCCTCAAAAACCCAAAACAGGAACCAGAGATATTACAGCATGTAAAGTTGCTTGTCCTGTACGCAGCTGACCCGGGCTCAATCCCAGGCACCCTGTACGGTCCCTGAGCCTACCAAGAGTGCCAATTGCAGAGCCACACCCTGAGCACCTCTGGGTATGGCCCCCATCACCACCACCACCAAACTCCAAGTGAACAAAAAGGATGAAACATCTGGAAAGAAAATAAAACATCTGGAAATATGAACAGTGGCTGTGCGAGCACATGTACAAAGATCGGTGTGTGCATGCTTCTGCGTGAATAAACTATGTGTGCATCTTGTAAACATACCCACGTACATGTGATTTTGGATTACTTGTGCCTATGCACTGGCATACACCAATGTTTGAGAGCATGCTTCTGGGTATACATCCATGTGCGTGCATGTATGTGACTGCTTGTGTGTGTGCTTCACATGTGCTGCCAGGTGGAGAGGAGGAAGCGGGGTGTACCAGAGCAGGAAGTGGGGCTCAGGCACCCAGGAGCTTCTTGACCAGGTAGCCCGGCACGGAGTAGAGGAAGAGAGCGAGGAGGAGGAGCAGCAGAGCCAGCAGCAGCAGCCGGAGCAGCAGCCAGCGGTAGGAGTGCCACAGGAAGTAGCGGGCTGACTTGAGGGGGTTCAGGAACCAGATGAAGCTGGTGTCGGGCCGGCTGGAGCGGCCGAAGGAGCGGAGTGGGCAGGCAGAGAGGACAGAAGATGAGGGGTGGGAACTGGGTCAGCGGGTGACCCTGGGTGCCATGTGGGGACCCTGGGACACACATGGCAATCAGCCAGGCTGCCCAGAGAATCCCATTCTTCTGCTGCAGCTGCTGTCTTTTGTTTGTTTGTTTGGGGGCCACATCGGCAGCACTTAGGGGTTACTCCTGGCTCTGTGCTCAGAAATTGCCCCTGGCAGGCGCAGGGGACCATATGGGATGCAGGGAATCAAACCACCATCTGGCCTAGGTTGGCCACGTGCAAGGCAAATGCCCTATCACTATGCTATCTCTCCAGGCCCTACAACTGCTGTCTTGGGTAAACCTGGAAGACATTGCCCTCTGCCAACCTAGCTTCTGCAGGAGGGGCGCTACCTGGCTCAAAGGCCTGCTCTGGCAGAACTGGGGTGTGGTACCCCAGATTCCAGGGAGAGCCGAGCCAAACAGGGCTCCCAATTCAGGAAAGGGGCTGGCGGGTGGCACTCACTTGGGCTTCTCTAGTGGGTCGGGCTCATTGCGGGCCAGGCCCACCGGGTTCTTCTCTGCCTCCTCCGCCGTCAGCAGGTGCAACTCAGCCTCCACTTTGCCCTGCAGAGAAGACAGAAAGGACCCCAAGGGCGGCACTGGGGACCCTCCAGCTGTGCCCCGCCAGGCCCAGCCCTGCCTTGCCCAGCCCCAGGGCTTGAACACCGCCACACACCGTGAGTTCAAACTCATCGTTCTCATTCCGAGCCAGGAGTGGCCACCAGCCTTTGACGCGCTTCTGCTTGAAGATGGACACGAGGGGGACATCCACTTCTCCCGTGGCCATCTCCATGCTGCACTGCTTGGCCGTCTTGGCGCCTCGAGGGAATCGGTTCAGGTCCAGCTCGATGGCACCTGTGACAGTCCCTGGGCTCAGTTGGGCAGATGGAGAGGATGGAGCGGGGTGGTGGAAGGTCCCTGCATGCAGCTTCCCGCTGCCCAGCCTTGGGTCCCCCCACTGCACCCACCCAGGAAGTCGTCGGCCGAGAAGTGGTCAGCATCCCAGATCTGCAGCGTCAGGCGTGCGGGGATCTTATACTCCGTCTCGTCCCACGAAAACATAGATTCCTTCTTGGAGATGACAATCTTCTCCTCGGCCGCCAGGTAGTCGAATGGGAACAGGTAGCGCCAGTTGAAGTTGCCCTCACCCGTGAGGGAGTGGTAGTGTACGTCCGTGTCCTGTTTATCCTCCTGCTGGCCCTTGAGCCACCTGTCGGGGCCACCACCCGCTCAGCCTCCTTTACATGGAGGTAGGATGAGAGGTCTTTCTACTGCCTCCCGGGAAGGGACTTTGGGGGGGGGGGTGTCTCAGCCTCTGAACCCTCTCACTCACCCCCGCACAAAAATGTCACTGGATTTCTCCCCCGTGAAAAAGTCGTCGTCCTCCAGGACCACCTCATCCGTGTTCCACACGATGACACGCAACTCGTACCTGGGCAGGGTAAGGGGCAGGGGGGCAACTGTCGGGCTGGGCCAGGTTGGAACAAGGGCTGGAAAGGGTAGGAGCATGGCTGGGCAAGGACAGGGCTAGGGAGAGGCTGATTGGGAGAAGTTGAGTTGAGTGAGCAAGAGAGAATATCCGGGGTATGGGGAGGGGAGTCCCCAGAAGCCCATCTAACCCCTGAACGCACACACACACACACACACACACACACACACACACCTGACATATGATGGATTAGGGAGCTCCACCCCACCCCTGACATATGCCTTAGGGAGCCCCCTCATGGCCAGCTCTGGAACAGCACACCCGTGCCTGCAGACCCTGCAGGTTATTCTAGGCAGAACGGATGGCATGTTATTTGTGGAGTCCAGCTTAAATGGCAATGCGGGGCTCCTGGCTGGAAAAACATTAAGCATTTCATCATGGCCACCTTGAAACAAGCCACTCTGAGCTTGGTGCCTGCGTGACTCGTATGCCAAATGCCCTTTGCTTCCATTGCTGGCAATTGTGGGTAAGAGAGTAGCTGTGACTGGCTCCTAGCACTGTCCAGGTAGGACACCTGAGGACCAGTGAGGGAGGTCAGGTGACCTTGCCAGGGTCAAGTAGGAGAGGTCAAGCAGGTGGCTCTGCTCCTAGTCCAGTGTCCTTTCCATCCTTCTGCATTTCTCCTGATGGGTTGTGTTAAAACCCTGGCAGGGGTCAGTGCCCACGAGGAGGGGGTCAGCAGAGAGCAGAGCTCAAGGACAAGAATCTAAGTGGGTGTGGGGGTGTCTGTGGGGTGCAGAGTGTGGGGAATAATATCCTACTGAAGAACTCTGAGATGTACCCCTCAGGTTCAGCAGAGGCCAACCCAACTCTGCAGATGGGTGCTCTATCGCTTCTACCAGGTCAGAAGGACCAAGTTGATCTGGGCCAGGAGAGATGGGGAGGGGTAACCCCAGCCGCTTACTTCTTAGGCTTCCTGGGGGAGATGTCCAGAGGCGTCCCAGGGGCTGGCATGTCCATGGGGAACATATCCACCCACAGTTCCAGGCGGCCCTGGGGAAGAGGGGCATGGCAGTCTCCCCCATAGACTTGTCTCTCTGTCCAACTGTCCCCATTTCCCATCCTTTCAGATCCATTGCTTCCAAGTTTTCCTCCATGGAGGCCAGGAATTCTGTCATATCCCCAACAGCTAATCACCACTTCTGAGGGTGAATGTCTGCTCCCTCCTCAGCCAATAGGAATTGCTTCTCAGTGCAAAGTTTCTGGCCATTTGGGGTCACCAAGAGGGAATGGGTGGGGAGGTTCTCCCCAGTTTTGGGGGTGATGCAGCAAATCTCTGGAGAAGCCATTCTTTTTTGTTTGTTTGTTTTTGTTTTTGGGCCACACCTGGTGGTGCTCAGGGGTTACTCCTGGCTATCTGCTCAGAAATAGCTCCTTGCAGGCATGGGGGACCATGTGGGATGCCAGGATTCGAACCAACCACCTTAGGTCCTGGATCGGCTGCTTGCAAGGCAAATGCCACTGTGCTATCTCTCCGGCCCCGGAGGAGCCATTCTTATAAACTCAGGCTGGGACTCCTCGATCCCACAAACAAACACCTCTTGGACCCACCTGCTCGATACCCGGCTTGTCAGGGTTGAGTAGAGGCCTTGTCTCTACGTGTTCAGGTACCAGACGGCAGCCCACTCGAGGAATGTCCTCCCAGTGCCGCAGTGCCCACAGCGCCGCGTGCTCCTCCGTGGGCTTCCGCTGCCCTGTGGGCATAGGCTCAGTTGAACCCCAGGAGGTACCTGGAGACTCTGACCCTAACTCAATCCCCATCTCTATTTGACTGATGTGGAAACTGTGGCTCAGTGCCTGGCTGGCTCTCCTCTGCCTGGGGAACTGACCAGAGGATGGTTCTGAGTTTCTAACTAAATGATCCTCTTTCTTTGCTAGCCCATGTCAAAATTGGGTACAGAACTTCCTCATTTCCTGAGAAGGGCCACAGGGCCACAGAGCTGGCAACGCCAGACCTGGCCCCATTCCACCCCCTCATTCTGCCTCTTAAAAATCACTTGACCAGGGGCCGGAGAGATAGCATGGAGGTAAGGCGTTTGCCTTTCATGCAGGAGGTCATCGGTTTGAATCCCGGCGCCCCACATGGTCCCCTGTGCCTGCCAGGAGCAATTTCTGAGCCTGGAGCCAGAAATAACCCCTGAGCACTGCTGGGTGTGACACACACAAAAAAAAAATCACTTGACCAGGGGCTGGAGCAATAGCAGAGGGGGTAGGGCATTTGCCTTGCAGGTGACTGACCTGATTCAATGCTGGGGTTCAATTCCCAGCATCCCATATGGCCCCCCAAGCACCGTCAGGAGTAACTCTAAGCACCACCAGGTGTGGCCCCAAAACAAAACTAACACAAAAAAGTATCTTGACCAGGGCTGAGTCAATCCCCAGCATCCCATATGATTTCCCAAGCCTGCCAAGAGTAATTTCTGAGTGCTGAATCAGGAATAACTCAAGTGCCACGGGGTGTGGCTCAAACCCCCACTCTTCCCCCACAAAAAAAGCACTTGACCTTAGGCTACTCAGTAAGCCCTTTAGGCTTAGTTTCTTGCTCTGCAGCAAGAATGGTGGTGCATGGGGGTGGGTGGGCTGGAACGAGGTGGTAGGTTCTAGGGCTCTTGGGTAAAGATTTGAGGTCCTAGGATAAAGTGTGGGTCCCTTCTTGATCCCCACCCCTCCTGTTACCATTCTCGTCCTCGATCTCTGAGGGCCCAGTGAAAACTCGGTTGGCTACTTTCACTCTTCCTGGGGGTCCAAAGTGGGGGCCGTCAACTTTGCCGTCCTTGCAGAGGCGGGTCAGGATCTGACTGGGCTTCATGGGGTCCCGCCAGATATTGTAGCCATGCCTGTGTAGGGGGTATTCAGGCTGGCGAGGGCTTCGTGGCACCTGGATTAGCCAGACCTCAAGACTGTTGAATTTGTTTGGGGCTGCAGATATGTGCCCCTTCCGTGGGCTCTGTTTCCACATACCCCGTGTCCCCCAAGACAGAACGCCCAGCTTCCCCCAACACTGCCACTCAGACCCAACTCCACAGCCTCGAGGACCTGGAACCTCAACTGGTCTCTCTTAGGGAACAGACAAGCAGAGATGTTAAGGGCCATGCCAGGTCACAGCCTATATGGGCAGGGGTCAGCCAGGCTTCCAGGGTCTCTAAGGACTCTTCCTAGCCCTCGGCACCATGTCTCCTCCCGACCTTATTTCCTCTCTTCCCGCCTCCTCTGTCTTGGTATTTTCTGGCTCTCTGCTTGCCTTGGAGCTTGCATCCAGAGCTTGGATAGGGAAGATTTAGTCTGGGACGGAAACCACCATCTATCGATCTTCCTGTATTGTAAACTTAACCTTATTTTCTTTTTTTCTTTTCTTTTCTTTTTTGTTTTTGTTTTTGTTTTTTTGGGTCACACCTGGCAGCGCTCAGGGGTTACTCCTGGCTCTATGCTCAGAAATTGCTCCTAACAGGCTCGGGGGACCATATGGGATGCAGGGATTCGAACCAATGACCTTCTGCATGCAAGGCAAATGCCTTACCTCCATGCTATCTCTCTGGCCCCTGTTTTCTTTTTTTTTTTTTATTGTCATCTGTTTGCTTTTTGGGTCACACCCAGCGGTGCTCAGAGCTCCTAGCTCTGTGCTCAGGGATCACTGCTGGTGGAGCTCAGGGGACTTCATGGGGGACTGGGGACACCTTATCAGCTATACTCTCCCTCTGGCCTTGAACCTTGTTTTTACTTTGTTTAGTTTGGGGGCCACATCCTGCAGTGTTCAGGGCTTACCCCTGGCTCTGCATTCAGGGATCATTCTTGATTCCAGGGATTGAACCCATGAGAAAAATGTGCAAGGCGAGTGCCCTCGCCCTACCTACTTATATTATCTCTTTGCCCTGACCCTGTCTTATGGCAATGTTTAGCAAGTGGTCCCACTCTAGAAGGCCCTGCCTACTCACCAAGACCCGCCCCAATCAGGCCACGCCCACAGACACATTAGATCCCACCCACTGTCCTGCCTAGAAGGCCCTGCCCCATGCATCAAACCCCACCCACTATCAGACCCGGCCCACCTGGTCCATTAGGCCCCACCCACTATCCCACCCATATAAAGGCCCCCCCCCAGCCCTGCGCACAAGGAATAGGACTGAGCAATGCCACAGGTGGCTCGATGCTTGCTGTAGAAGCGGTTCTCCAGGTCAATCTTGGTCTCCCCAATGAGATCATCGGTGCCCACTAGGTCCCAGTCGTAGACAGCCACAGTCAGCATGGACTCCATGGGGAAGGAGGCCTCGACGTCAAAAGACCTAGTAGGGCAGGGTTAGGAGGAGGTAAGAGGCAGGACTTAGGCAGGGGTAAAAGGCGAGGTAGGGGGTGCAGGGTCTGGAGCGAATCTTACTTCCCAAAAACTGGGTTGAGCTGCTTGGAAATGTAGTTCTCCTTGTCACGGATGTCGGTCTTGCCCAGCTTGATGGCGATGTAGGGATCGGCCTTGCCATTGATGTCTGCGGGGTGCAGATCTGTGGCCTAGGGTAGGAGAGGGTGCTCTTAGCAGGGTCCCCCCACACCTGTCTGATGCTTTGGTTTCATTCCCTGTGAATCTCACGAGGGAGAAGAATGAGTGGGAACAGGCCAGAGGCAGACCTGCCGAGTGACCAGGTCTGGGCATTGGCTTCCTCTAGAAAAACTGGAATTTGTCAGAGGACTGGGTGTCTCATGTGGGGTCTCTCCCTTTCCCACTGGAGGACTGGAGGCTGGGGGTGGGGGCAGGGGAGTGGAGACCAGGGACTCTCACCCGAACCACGTAGATGCGGACCAGCACGTTGATGGGCTCATTGCTGGGGATGCCTTGGAACATGCCATGGGTGGGGTCGTAGCCTGTCTCTCGAGACACGTCTTCTGGGAGCGGCACTTTGTACACGCAGAGGGAGCCCTGTGTGTGTGTGGGAGGCCTGGTCAAGGTGCTGGGTTCAGGGCTTGGGTAGGGTGGTATTGAAGTGACAGGCTCTTAGCCTTTCAGCCACTGGGCACCAGGAGGTTGGGGCTGGGGCAGGCGGGTCATGGGTGGGAGCTCAGGGCAGGAATTTTGTTTTTATGAGGTTTTTTTTTTGGGGGGGGTCACACCCGGCAGTGTTCAGGGGTTCCTCCTGGCTCTGAAATTGCTCCTGGCAGGCTCGGGGGACCTTATGGGATGCCGGAATTCGAACTACCGTCCTTCTGCATGCAAGGAAATGCCCTACCTCCATGCTATCTCTACGGCCCCAGGGCAGGAGTTTTTTTTTTTAAGGTAATAAGAAAGTGTTTTCATCTTTGTCAACCAGCACAGGCTGACTGTGGATCTGGAATCAGTCCTGGATTTAGGGGAAGAAGAGCTATTGGGAGTGGAGAGAGGTGCTCAGAGGTACAGGGGTCAAGGGTCAGAGGTCAGCTTCCCCTCAGCTGACCTTGAAGCGGCCCACGATGCGCTCCTCCTCTGTGGAGCCATCTTCGTCATCCCCCGTCTTGCCCCGGAGCAGGTTGAAAGTGTGCAGCCAGTCCTCAAAGTTGTCAAACTCTGTCTCCAGCTCTTTGGGATACACCTGGGCCAGGCCGGGCCAGCAGAGGCTCAAGGCCTGACCACCAGGCAGCATCTAGTCCAATTCCCTCTCTACACCCCCCAGTCTCGTGTGTGTGTGGGGGGAGTTTCTCCCCAGCCCCTACCTTCAACTCATCGATCTTCGCTTTCTTCTTCTCTGGGACCTCAGTGCCTGGGGCAGGGGCAGGGCCCTGAACTTTCTTCTTCTTCTCCTCCTTGGCAACCTTTGCCTTCTCTTTGCTTTTCATCGGCCCCTTCAGGCCTGGCGGAGACAGAGGGAGAGCAAGGGTGTGAGCAGGAAGGCTTGGCCTGGAAACCTTGCTGGTTTGCTCAGCACCGGTCTTTGTGGCCGGCTGTGAAATGCACACGGTGCTCTCCGGCATGCCAGCTGGCAGAGAGAGGGCCAGGTGCTGGCAGATCAGACTGGGTGTGAGCACCAAGGCATGGCTGTGGCCCCTGCAGGATGACTAACCAGGGAAGAGCCAGACTGGGTTTAGAAGGCTGAACAGCGCAGAGTGGTGCCTTCTTACTTCTCTGCTGGCCTCCATGTCCCTGTCCGTCAGGCCAAGGGTTCGCCTCCTGCTGCCGCTGTCCCTTGTTTGATTTATAGCTTCTTAGGTAGCTGGATCAGGACCCCACCCAGGGCTGTGTGTAACTGTGTATGGGGATGGTGGGGCATTTGGCAACAGTGAAAGCTTTCTGAATTCACAGCTACCAAAAATGCAGCCATAAGTCGAGTTGTTTCTGGCAGTCCATTGCATTTCATTTTTTGGTTTTGTTTTGTTTTGTTTGTGGGGGGCACAACAGGTGACACTCAGGGTTATTCCTGGCTTTGCCCCTGGTTTGGGGAACCATATGGGACACCGGGGATCGAACCCAGGTCTGTCCTGAGTCAGCCCAAGGCAAACATCCTACTGCTATCTTAAACATCCTATGTGCTATCACTCTGGCCCCTGCCCATTGCATTTCTTCGGTGAACTTTTCTTAGGGGAAAAGTTGAAGCAAACCTGGCCTATGGTGGTGGCTCTCAAACTGCATTCCCAGGACACCAGGTGCAAGGTCCTTGGAGCATTTTATTTTATTGTTTTTTTTTGTTTGTTTGTTTTTGCCACACCTAGTTAGGCTTAAGGCTTACTCCTTGGTTCTGCACTCAGGAATTACTCCTGGTGGGACTTGGGAGAAGATATGAAGACTGAATCTAAGTTTGTCATCTGCAAGGCCAGATGTACTGCCCACTATACTCTTTCTCCAGCCCCAGGAGCACATAATATAAAGGATACTTTGCCAGAGAAGTTGGGGTTCACTTCATTTATGGTCTTATACCAATACTTTCATGTTAAAGGCATCAAGGCTGGTCAAGAGTGTGACTTAGTGGTAAAAGTCTGCCTTGTGTGCATGAGACCTGGCACCCCCATACACAAAGTAAACGAATCAAAAAATAAAGGCACTAAGAAGAACTGCACCAAAGGAACCATTTAATCACAGGACTGCCTTTCTACTTTAGGCTGCTGGTAAGATGCTGGCCCATGGGAAAGTTCTGGAAAAAGATGGATGAGTATGGCTTGAGGACCCTTCAGCTTGGATACATTGGAGCTGTTTGCAAACTTGTTCAGGGTGAAAGTCACTGCATACAAGGGCTCACTGGTGAGGTGGCCTTTGACTACTGTAGTTGCAGAGGAAGAGAAATGGGAAGCCAAGGGAGTGTGGAGGGCCAAGCGCCAGGCCCCGACTCACCATCCGTGTTCTCCAGCTCCTCCTTCTCCTCCAAGTCAATGCCTGAAGCCTCTTGATGTCGAAGTTGCTGCCAAGATATGGAAAGGAGAGGAAGGTGGGCCACTGGGGGAGATGTTTGTCTTTCACCCCATCCCTGTGTGTACCTACTGGCTTCCACATCTGCCATGTACTCGATAAAGTGCACTTACAAAAGCCTGTGCTAGGTGTAACATGAGATTTTCACTAGGAGATTTAAGAATTTCCCTTCCTATTCCCAGTTGAACAACTACGGCAAGGAGTAGCCCAGGTCCTGTGAACACTGCTTGTGGGGTGCAACTCCCTTCGAAAGAGAGTTTATTTTGTGCATAGATTAAACCAGGGGTCCTCAAACTTTTTAAACAGGGAGCCAGTCCCTCAGACCATTGGAGGGTCTGACTATTGTAAAAACAAAACTTATGAACGAATTCTTATGCACACTGCATATATCTTATTTTGCAATGAAGAAACAAAACAGATACAAATACAATATGTGGCCCGCGGGCCATAGTTTGAGGTGAGGAACACTGTTTAACTTAAACATATATTGTGCCCTATGAGAAGGGCAGGACCTAGAACTCAGCCACAACAAGAAAACCCATAGGGCTGGAGGTATGGCTCAGTGTATAGTGTATGCTTTATATTTGTGAGACCGGCACTACACCCCAAATTAAATATCTACAAAAACTATATGTGTATATATGAAACACAATAATTTCCTCTACTGATACTTAGGTGTATTAGTATTTGGGGGAGGGCACACCTGGCTGTGCTCAGAGCATACACCTGGCTCTGTGCTCAGGGATCACTCCTGGTTGGGGTTCTAGGACCATTTGGAGTGCCAGGGATTGAATCCAGATTGGTTGTGTGCAAGGCAAGAGTCCCTCCTGGGATACTATTGCTCTGGCTCCCGATATTATTTTTTAGTTGATTTTAATTTATTTATTTTTGGGCTACACCTGGCAATACTCTGGGATTACTCCTGGCCCTGCATTCAGTAATTATTCCTGGCAGTACTTTGGGGACCATGAAGCATGCAGAAGATGGAGCCTAGGTGGTTCGTGTGCAAGGACACCATCTTACCTGCTCTACTATTGCTTCAGCCCCCAATATTATTAATTATATTATTAATGTAGAAATTTATATTTATAAATTTATATTTATATGTTAATGTAGAAAATTATATTATTAAGGTAGAAAAGTATAACGAAGAAAATGTGCTTATTTTCCTGCACTCAATAAATACTCATTCCCTTGGAATTGAAAGTCTCAGGTTCTATCTATGCCTCCATCGCCACCTGCTGGCGGCCTGTGCTAATCACAGTAGGAGAGACCAGAAGAAGGGGCCTCTGCACTCCTGGGCCAATCAATGGGAAACTAGGAGGTGTTGGGAGACATCCCTGTACCTGACTCCCAGTGTCTCCCCAGAAATCTTCAAGGGTTTCTTTTTGTTTGTTTGTTTGTTTTTGGGCCACATCTGGCAGTGCCCAGAGGTTACTCCTGGCTCCATACTCAGAAATTGCTCTTGACAGGCTCTGGGGACCATATGGGATGTTGGGGATCTCATCCTAGTAGGTCCCAGGTTGGCCACGTGAAAGGCAAATGCCTTACCCACTGTGTTATCACTCTGTCCTCTCTTCAGGGGTTTCACTGGACACACAGTTCCCTATGGAAATGTGACCTTGCTCTGCCTCTCTTGCAGCTAAGTGTGGCTGTAGGGCTGCATGCTGGCCCACGAAACAAGAAGTGATATAGTGTGGGTATATAAACTTCCTGTTTATCCCTCCTGAATCATCAGAATAGCCCACACCTGGAATGGGTGGGTAGAGAAGTCGACCTGGGGGGAGAGAGGAGATAAGAGAGAGAGCCAGAAAAAGGATGAGACTGGGAGATTATTAAACAGGAGCTTCCAGGGGGTTGGAACTCAGCAAGGAAGCATGCAGATCAGCTGAAAAGGAAACAGAGAGAGCTCTGGAGAAAAAGACATGAGAACAGAAAACATGACAGGAGTAGCAGAGAGAATAACAGGCATTAGCCAGAGGAGAAGCAGCAGAGAGAGGCTACTTGAAAGTTTAGCATAGAAGCCATGTGAGGAAATGCACATGGCAGATTGGGCCATGGAATAAACCTGGCTGACTCCAGAAAAACTCTGACTGCTGCCTATAAAATTATTTCACTGCTACTACCCTTCTCCAGACTTGCTGGCGGAAGGGGTAAAGGCACTTTGTCAAGAAAGGCCTCACCCCAGCACTAGGACTTTAGACATTATATTTTATATTAAAACAATAACCAAGGGGGCCCAGAGAGATAGCACAGTGGCGTTTGCCTTGCAAGCAGCCGATCCAGGACCAAAGGTGGTTGGCTCAAATCCCAGTGCCCCATATGGTCCCCGGTGCCTGCCAGGAGCTATTTCTGAGCAGACAGCCAGGAATAACCCCTGAGCACCACCAGGTGTGGCCCAAAAACCAAAACCAAAACAAAACAAAAAACCAATAATCAAGGGTTGTAATGTGTGGGTGAAGTACCTTCGTCCTCTCCCTCTTTCTTCTTAGGCTGTGTTTGTGAGTCCTCTCTAACTATCAGTGACAGCATGGGGGGGGCCTTAGTTCTGGGTTCCTGTTCAGTCACCTTACTAGACTCATATGCCCCTTAGATCTCACCAGTGTCACTGTTGCTGAGCCTGTAGAGGTAGCCATGGTGTGTGTGTGTGGCTGGGGCAGCCTGGTGTGACTGAGAAAACACAGTGGACACTTGTCCTCAGTGCAGAGGACAGTAAGACACGGGTCCAGGTGGGCATTTTGAAGAAGGAAAGAACCAGGAAGAAGAGAAATACACTTCTGGGAAACTTGTTCTGCAGACAGAACCCATGAGCACATGCATTTCACAGCGACCAAGAGGCACAGAATCAAGCAGGACAAAGTTGTGCAATGACCAACAAGCAGTCTCACTCTCTTGGGAACTATTTTGCCTTTTCTTCTAAAGTCACCTCCTCTGTGAAGATGACTTTGCTCCCCTAAGCCTTGATTCAACACTGTTATCACATCGGAGCATATTTTCTGGAAGGTAAGTTTTGCTCTAGAAATTGAGATCTCTCTGGGATAGAGAAAATCTGAAATCTGATTTTTGGGTTCCTATGGCGCCGTGGATTCATGACATACATTCAGTAGTATTGGTGGGATGAAAGAAAGAGAACAAGAGGGAACCAAAACGGGGAGAGTGGATGAAAGTGAGAAGGTGAGCGCTGAGCTAGAGCAGCAAGGATGAGAACCAAGAGTTCATGGGAATGGAACTGTAGATGGCCAGAACGGTGTTACATGGGGCTGAGCTCATCTCCACACTCAGCCCCTTCTCACCTCCTTCATGGTGTCGATGGAGGCGAAGTACTTGGACCACCAGTCCAGCATGCTCTCATCCGGCTCCTCCTCCTCCAACTCCTCAGAGCCCCCTTTCTTTTTCTTTTTCTTCTTCTCCTTCTCCTCCTCAGCCTGGAGGGTTGGTTGGGTCTATTGCCCTGCCCCACTCCCTGCACCCCAGTCTTCCCCAAGCCCTGGACAATCTGGGCTTCCCTGCCCACTGAGCCAAGAAGGCATGTCAAAGAGCAGAGCTTTATTTTTTGGAGGTGGATGGCACAATCTGGAGGGAAACAAGACCCACCACATGGGCCAAAGGCCAAAGCAAGATTGGCCCCAGTCTCTATTCCCTTAGACCCTGGGATGGTGCAGAGACTGATGCAGGCATTTTTCCCACTCTGAGTCACTCCACTAGCTCAGGCACCTCCTCTCTATGGTGACCGTCGCCTTACTCACCACATCCACCTTGATGACAGCGTCAGAGGTCTGCAGAGGGGAATCAAGGAGACAGGGACAGGTTTAGCCACGTGGGGCCTGGAGGCTTGGGCAGGTTCTGTGTATCTCAGGCCCTGTGTCTGCAAGACCAATTCCCCTCTGTCCTTACTGGGAGGAAGGGGGATGTCTTTCATCCCCACTTGGAGAGTAGATTCCTCAGAGAGAGTTGAGGGGGGGGGGGGACACGCGTCTCTAGGCTTTTCCCAGCCCTCCTGGCAGTGTCAGCCTGACCTCAGCTCTTTCCTGGACAACATGCCCACCACTGACTCAGCCACTGGCCAAGGATGCCAAGGATGATGGGACAAAAGCAGGTCACGTCAGCAGGCTGAGTGGTGTGAAGAGCTGGTGGTGGGAGTGGGGTGTGGAGAATGCAGTTGAGGATGTCCATGTATGTCCACCCCTGCCTCTCTCTTGCCCACATCAGCCTGCCAGGAGATCCAGGAGCCGGCTCACACTCATTAAAGCAGGGTGACTGGGTTCAACTACCAGGAAGCTCTCTGGCAAACCAGGAATCTTCCAGAAAGAGCCCTGGTGTGGATTGTGGGCTATCATCACATGACATAATGGCTGCTCTCTGCCTCACTCTGCTTGTTGATGTGCATCTGCGCACACGCAGGTACTGGCAAGCACACAGGTGCCCACACATATCTCAATATACCACACACATACGTATTATCACACACATCACACATACACTTTCACAGATCCTCATGCACAGGCTCGCACACTGTACCCATGCAGAACGGACACCCATGTTCCCAGACCTTTGAGGTGCCCCCTGGCCCTGCACTCAGAGACCCTCACCGCGTCAAGTTTCACCATCGTCTCCAGCTTCTTGAGGGGCGCTTCAGGTTCCATGCTCACCACCACCTCCCCTGTGGGGCGAGAGTGGGGGCCCGCATGGCACAGCATACCATAGCCCCGGAGGAGCCTGACTGGATAGAAAGAAGGACAGACAGAAAGGCAGACACACAGACAGACAGACAGATAGACACAGGACCCCAGTGAGAGAAAGAGCCTGAAGGAGCAGAACTTTCTTGGGAGAGAGGGAGGACAGGCATGGAGGGAGGAGAGGAGCTGAGTCATGGAGTCCCCTTGGACCCCTGGCTCCAGCATGAGGGGAGCTTGGGTCCCCAAACAACCAGGCTGGGGTGCGCACCTGTGGTGTTCCAGCTAGGTGCCGCACGGTCAGGGGGTCGGTAGATAAAGCGACGCAGGGAGCTGACAGCACAGGAACCCACCAGGGTGTAGCGGCCGAAGGCCCGGCAGTCCACCACACGGATGTTCAGTGGTGGGTGCAGGAGCTCATTTTCGGGGAGGTCCTGGGGGTGTGGGCGACCGGTGAGAAGGACCAGAGGACGGGGTGCTTCCCTGCCTCCTGCAGCCAGCCCGGGACATTCCTGTCGATGCCTACACTCACCACTTCAAACCATTTGACGAGGGTGTTGAAGTTGGGGTTCTTCTTGTAATTATGGATCAGAGAGGACTGCACTCCCTTCCCTGCGCACTCAATATCCACTCGTGGCCTGTCCACCTGGGCAAGGTTCACTCGCTTCAGGTCCCGCAGACCCCAGAACAGCACCTGGGGGGGATTGAGGGGTACAAAAGAGAAGAAGGGAGGATCAGCTAGTGGGGTGCTGAGAAAGAACAGATTGTTGGGGGGGGGGAGCATAACCTGAAGGGATATAGTCAGCATTTTCAAAGAGGTGCGAGGGAGGGTGGGGCTGGGGGCTCTACCCTGACTCCGTGGGACATGTGGCATGTCACTCCACCTAGTCCTCGGCCACCCCCTAAGAACATGGGGTTCATGAGTAGTTGAGTCTGATGAAGTGTGAAGAAGCACTCAGTTCCCATCTGTGGTGCTTGGGCACCGTTTTCAGTGCCAGGATTGGAATCAATGTTATGGCTGCAGGCGAATAATGCAAGGCAAGTGCCCTTAACCTCTGAGCTCTCTTGGCTGGTGCCAACTCAGAATGTGCCAATGACCCATGACAGGAAGAAGTGAGAGGGCAAAGAAGTCAGAATGGAGCAGTCAACTCAGCACAGGTGAGGGTACGCACCTCGATTCGGTACTTGCTCAGCACAGGCCTGATACCCACGGGCACGGGCATGATAGGGCCACGGTCCACGTCCACTGGGCCATTAACGGGTGGCAGCTCAGCCTTCCCTGCAGGCCCAATCTGGGGGTGTGGGGTCACAGGGTCACAATCTGGGGGCCCTGGGTGGACACTGTCTCTTCTGGGCATCATTTTATAGGGAAAGCTGTCCACCTAGTCCCATTTCTCTAGGGTCAGGCTGACAAGGGGCAAATGGGTCAGGCAGGGCCATGCCCACCTGCAGCAGCTCGAAGGCGGCCAGCAGGTCCCCAGCTGTGGCGTTGCCGCGGAAGATCTGGTAATACTCCAGCAGCGGTGGGAAGCGGGGTGCGCAGTATGCCTCATCGGCCATCTTCACCAGGGGCTTGGCGAAGGTGCGGCCCATGAAGTCCGCTTTGCCCTGGTGCCACACACAAGCCAGGTGACCCTCAGGATCTTGTTCAGGGCTCACCATGACCAGGTGCATAAGGGGGAAGGATGGGATGGGTGTGATGTGTCATATTTTACGGAGGGGCAACTGAGCGTCCAGTGCTTACAGACTTGCTGTCTGGGCCATGCCAGCGAGAAATGGCAGGCGTAGGAGTCAGGACTATAACAAGATCCTGTTCTCTCCAGAGTTTCCTGGGATACCCCACTCCTGAGGTGACTCCCCGCCCCCAATTATTTAGCCCACACTCCAGAGCTCCCAAAGAGGCTGGTGACCAGCTGTATTGGGTGTGGGCAGGGGAGCCTGGTGGATGGGGTGGGTTGAAAACAGGAATAGAGTTTGGGGTGCAGGAAGTGGGGGTTTCCTTTTGGGATCTGACCATGGAGTCCTCAGTTTCCCCCCAGACTTCCCTGGGTGAGTAGAGGGGGCACAGGAAGGCCTTGGTACAGGAAGCGGGGGGCGCCCCTTACCATGCTATCCTGGTCATAGATCTCAATGACAATGATGGGGGGATCGTCACGCAGCTCGTGGGCCTCCCCGTACAGCTCCAGGTTGTCGAAGACCAGCATTTGGTCCCAGGTGGGGCACAGCGTCTCATTCAGCACCTGCAGAGACAGGGCAGGCAGGGATCACTACAGCTTGACCCTGGAGGAAGGAGAGCCCCACTCCCCAAGTCCACCCTAGAATCTCTAGGTGCACCCGCTTGAGTCCACCCTCACCTCGGTGCACTGACTCTGGTTGATGAAGAAGACTCGGGCGAAGGGGTCGGAGAGGCCGCTGCTGTCAGCTGCGAAGAGGCTTCGAGCCTGGTACATGTGTGCACGGAGCTGGAAGGCCTGTTTCTCTGGGGGGCGTGAGTGCAGGCTGGGACAAGGCCCACTAGGGTAACCGGGGACCCTCAGCCTCCCTGCCCAGACCCAGGGCCCACTCACTGGTGTAGACCAGGCTGATGGGCGGGAAGGAGTGTAGGCCCAGGCCCTGGGAGGCCTTGACCTCTTCGAAGCCGCAGGGTAGGCCGCACAGGAAGTCCTGGCGCTGCTTGCTGAGGCCCAGCCACAGGTACAGCTCCAGCTTGGCCTGCACCGTCCAGCCCGCAGAGCCGAAGCCCCGCTTTCCTGGGAGCTGGGGGTAGGCGTGGGTCAGGTGGAGGGCCCCCGGGTGTGGAAGGGCCAGGGGCCATTGCTGGGGGTCAGGTGCATGGTTCTGGGATTGGAAGGGGCAGGGGCCAGTGCTAGGGGTCAGCTGCATGGCCCTGGGATGTGGAAGGGGCAGGGGCCAGTGCTGGGGGTCAGCTGCATGGCCTCGGGGTGAAGAAGGGGCAGGGCCCAGTGCTGGGGTCAGCTGCATGGCCCCGGGGTGTGGAAGGGGCAAGGGACAGTGTTTTGCAGGGTGCAGAAGAGGCAGCAGCTGGGGTTCTGGCTCAGAGCTGTTCTGCAGCCATTCTGCTGGGCTAGGGGAGCAGGATGGCTATGCAGCCCCTCCTTTCCCTTCCATTCCTTCTTCCAGCTCTTTGCTCAGAGCTCTAAGCAGGGGTCCACCCATCAGTTCAGACCTCTCCCAGGATCCTCTTCTTATGGGGGCTGAGCCTTGAAAGAAATCTGCTAGCCATGCCCCATATCCCCAGTCGCGCCCAGTTGTGCCCCTTTTGCTCAGTTCCTATTGGCCCTGGCCCATCCATACCACCCACTAGCCCCACCCACTCCAGTTGGCCCCTGCCCCATACCACTCACCATGCCCCTAGTCCAGGCCCAGTTGGCCCCGCCCACTCCAGTTGGCCCCACCTTCTCTACTTGGCCACGCCCACTTGCCTTGCCTCCCTCTAGCCCAGGCCCAGTTGGCCCCGCCCTCCTCAGTTAGCCCCGCCCTCTCCACTTGACCCCGCCCATCACCTTGCCTCCCTCTAGCCCAGGCCCAGTTGGTCTCTCCCCACCCAGTCAGCCCCGCCTTCTCCACTTGGCCCCACCCACTCGCCTTGCCTCCCCTTAGCCCAGGCCCAGTTGGCCCCGCCCCACTCCAATTAGTCCCACCTTCTCCACTTGGCCCCGCCCCATTCACCTTGTCCACACTAGCCCAGGCCCAGCTGGCCCCGCCCACCCAAGTTAACCTCGCCCTCTCCACTTGCCCCGCCCACTCTCCTGGTCCCCTTCTAACCCAGGCCCAGTTGGCCCTGTTCCATTTGCACCGCCCTTTCCCCCTATTCAGGCACCTTGAGGAAAAGCGTCTTGACCTTGGCGCAGTCCTTGCCCAGCTCCTCCTCCACGGGGGAGAAGAGCAGGTCCTTGGAAGGCACCCGGGCGTAGGCGATGCGCTTGTTGTTGCTCATCATCCAGATGAAGACGTCGGGGATGCTGTGCTGGGGCTGGAGGGCGCGAGCACCGGGAGCCGGTCAGGGGAGGGTGGTTGTGTAGACTCTAATGATTCCCCAGAGGTTCAGACCCAAGCCTGCAGACGTTGCTTGGGACCCCAGATCTACATGTACTGAGCGAGCAGCAGTTTCACACAACAAGGGCAGAATGAGCACTTGCTTAGCCCAGGCCCCCAAAGGCCCTCAGTGCAGCAGGCACCTCTCCTCCCCAGGCCCTGCTTCCATGCACTACCACTGCACACCGCCAAGGGGCGCACCTCGTCGGCCAGGAAGCGCAGCTTCTGCAGGAAGTTCTGGCATAGCCGCAGTTTGTCCCGCACCGTGTGTCGCTTCACTTGAGCTCGCAGTGCTTTGGCCTGCTGTCCCATACTCTCCTGCAGGGCGGGAAAGGGGTGAGGGGGACCTGGCTCAGGTCCTGGGGAGGCGACGACCTCACAGTTGACCCCACTACAGGATCCCTCTTTGCACACAGGGTCCAGGGCCTGCTCACCAGCTCCCGCATACAGGACTTGAGGCGCTCCCGGTCTAGCTTGGTCCGGGATGAGTGTCCCTGGTCCTTGTCTGCCAAGGTTAGGAAGCGGCTAGAGGGGTGGTGGTGGTGTAAAACAGGGCTTAGTAGGGGGTCCTGCAGGTCCCCCAACTTCTCCATCCCTGCCCCTCCAACCCCTCTCTCACTGGCAGCCACAGCTGAGCTCCTCCAGGACTCCACGCAGCCGGCGCTCCGGGTAGGACTTCTCAGTTTTGATCATCTCCTGGACGTCATTGAGGCCTTCTTCCTGTGATCCGGGGGTAGGGAGCTCCCGAAGTGAACCATGCTTATGCCCCAACTTATGGGAAGGGATGGGGCTAGGGAACAGGGATCCCTCACTGTGCCTGCCCCCATTTGTCATTTTGCCTGCCATATTTTGTCATTTTCCTAGGTTGGCTTCTCTGCTTGGAGTTTTAAGGGTTTTTAGGGTCTTGGGCCACTCCATGGAGTTTTGGTCCTGGTGGACACAGGGGAGGCAGGTTACAGGCCAGAGACAGGACTGGGGGCTGCCCCTGGAAGCTCAGAAAGGCCCAGGCCTCTCCCCTCATCTGGGCCCTGCAGTCCCACCCCTCCAGATCAGGCTGTGGGGGCAAGTGGGCCTTGGGTGTGGCAGGGGAGACCCAACCCAGGCTCTGACCAGCTTGTCTGCGATGTGGTCCATGATGTTGGAATTGTACAGGCGTCGTCGCTGGTCAGGCCACCAGCTCTTGATGTAGATGCAGGGCTTGCGCTCCAGGTAGGGCAGGTGGAAGTAGTTCCTGGTAGGCAAGGTGGGGGACTAGAGGGTTCCTGAGCCCCTGGGGGTATGAGGTGCAGGTCCCCCCACCTCTTTCCTGACTCACCTGTCAGTGATCTGGGGCCGCATGGGTGGAGTGGAGGAGACGGACACCAGCTCCCCAGCCTCGTCCGGTTCCTCATCACTTGAGTTCTGGATCAGATCTATTTCTTCCTCAGCCCCAGGCTCCTTCCTGGAACGTAGCCGGGGCCGCTGGGGTCGGGATAGGCCATCGACTTCATTCCCATAGTTGCCTGGGGAGGGGGCAGAAGGAGGCATATGGGTGCTGGAGTCCTGCCCAGCTGGAGCTCCAGATCCAGCCTGGGGGTGGCCTTGGGTTTGGGGGTAGGGAGAGGGGCATCACAAAAGGGGCTGGGACAGAGGAGGGTCCCCAGATCCATCCCGGAATGCACTTGCCTCTCTTCAGCCTTGGGACCTGTGCTGCTGCCTTCCTGACACTCACCGATTGTGACCTCGAAGGTGACCGGCTTCTCTCCATTTTTCCGGTCAATCATTGAGGCCTCCAGGAAGGCCCCAAATAGAAAGAATTCTTCCATCTTGCCTGTGCAGCTCTGGAAAAAAGTTTACTGGCTTGGGGTATGGGCACGAGGCCTGGGGTAGGTGGGGTGACACCTCCCCAGCTGAGGTGCTGAGCAGCCCACACCCCAAAGAACCAAAGGCCTTCAGGTCCTTTTGTCTTCTAGCCTGATGTCCCTGACAACTGATTCTATTTACCATGGGGCCACTGGGGCTAAGATGAGGGGAGAGAGGATACTCTGTCTTGGGTCTCCCTGCATAGCTCAGGGAAGAGGACTCAGGAGTCCCTACTTCCTGGGATCAAGCCTCACCCTGGGGTCTGGTGTTGGAGGTGGGCAGGGCAGTAGTTGGCAGAATCGAAGGGTCAGGCCAATGGAATGTGGGAGCTGACCTGGGGACACTGACTGGGTGGGAATGGGACTCACTTCAGAGACTGGGGTGGCCTGTTCCACCTGCACCTCTGTGGAGCTGGTGAGTTCGGGGTTCGAGGTGTCCAGGATTTCCACGGCCAGGCCCAGCATGAGGCGAGCTCGGAAGGACACACCCTCACCCAGGCCCTCATTCAGGTCCTGGTGTTCGTCCAGCAGCGTGTAGTTGCGGGTGGAGCCATACATGTTCACCCAGGCTGGACCCAGGGTGGGCAGGAAGCCTGTGGGTACAGAAGTTCGGGGGAGGCTTTGTCAAACAGGATCCAGTGCCCAGGGACTCCATGGGGTCCTTTGGGGGTCCTTTGCTCACTTAACCAGCATGTTTTATTTTGGTGAGTGGGGCAGGGGTGCCTGTGATCTGCATGGAAGGCCGGGATCAGCTCCTTCCACTGGCCTCGTCCTCCCTTAGTGCCTGGGGGATGACCCTTTCTCCTAATTTCAGTTGTGTGGGTCTATTCTGTCTCATGTGGAGCACCGATTCGTGATTCTGTTTCATTAAAAAGTGTAACTTTGAAAAATGATGCAATTTACTGCAATGTGGTGTGCTCAGGGCTTACTCCTGAATCTACGCTCAGGCAATTACTCTTTGTATATTTTGGGGCCATATGGGATGCTAGGGATGTACATGGCAAATGCCTACCTGTTGTACTATTGCTCTGGCCCCTATCTGTTTACTCTCTCTTTGGTGCCCCTGCTCTGGGCACTTCCTGTCTATGGAGCTCAAACCACATGGGGGGCCTCCGCCTTGGACTTGGAGCATTTGGTCACACTTGAGCACTGAGCACTGTTCTCCCCAGAAGGACCAGTTGAGCCAGATGGGAGGAAGTGTTGTTTTTCTTTTTTCCTCACTCTGCAGCCTTGAGATTCAGCACCAAGTTGGGGGGCTAGAGTTAATTTCTATCCTGAGACTGCAGGACAGGCCCTGGGTAAGGTGACACCTTTGTATAATAAATATGCTCACGTATGCATATGAAATTATCACAGAATTCATTTTAGAAACAAGAAAACGGGTCTGTGGACAGACACATAGCTCCTGTCTGAGTGGGGGCCTGTGCTGGGCAGCTGGAACTTCACCTCCTCCCCCACACTGTGCCCTGTGGGGAAGTTACTGAGGGCTCCTTTTGAACTGAAAAGCCAAAGGTGGTGGAGGGAAGGGGGAGCACCTGCCCTCCTCCAGCAGCTGACCTTTGTCCCCGTCATTGGAAATCTTGCGCAGGTCAATGAAGTGGGTGCCGATGGCCACGTCATTGACCTTGTCCGAGTCTCGGATCTGGACCTTCATGCGCTTGCAGAGTGGGGGAAAGAGGTCGGTGAAGACTACTTGCTCGTTCCACAGCGGCTCATAGCTGCTCTTCTGCACCGACGTCTTGCCCTGTGGGAAAGGGGACTCGGTCTGCAGGTGTCCTGGCAGGCGTGCAAGGGTGGTGGGCACCTGTGCCCCTGTGTGTGTGTGTGTGTGTGTGTGTACGTGTGTGTGTGTGTGTGTGTGTGTATACTTCTATCCTCTGACCCCTAACATTTTAGACTTCCCTCTGTTCATGCTCCATACTCAGTTCTTGATGTCTAGAACATGTAGGCCAGGATTTCCTTGTAGGCCTTCCCACATCAGTCAGACCTTCCCGTGTTCCCCTCTCTCTACTGCAGAGAAGGCACCATGGCCCCCCTAGACTCAGTCTACTCACAGGCCTCTTTGCCGTGCCCTGCACCTTCGATGCCTGTCACCCCAATGCCCGGCTTTCTGCACTGTGCTGTCCTCTCCCCCATACCTTCTGCCCAGCAAAGAAGACTTGAACGTAGGGGTCTACCAGGTCCTTGTTCTCGCCGATGAAGGCCTTCTTCACGTTGGCCATGAGGCTGGTGTTCATTCGGGGCAGGCCCTCCGCACGGTAAATCTTCACATAGAAGCGGGCCCATTGGCGCTCAGGGGGCACCCCATCAGGGAGCAGGAGGTTCCTGTGGGCACGTATGTCAGGGGCTGTGCTGATCAGAGAACACTCCCACTTCTGCCTGGCACCCACGTGTCCCTGGGACACAGTTGTTGGGCAGTTGAGAAGATCAGTGGGGCATGGCTGTGGTGAAGTCCTGCCTAGCAAACCTCCTGGCCAGCTCCCTGCTTTTAAGATGGAACAATTGTCACGCAGGATGGTGATGAGACATGAAGGGTGCTGGCCGTACAATTCAGGGCTTTCTGGGTCTCAGATAGAGTCCATCTTGGTGCTTTTTTTTTTAAAGGACCCCTAGGAATTAGACCCCCTTGCTCTCTTGAGCCATGGAGGCTGCAAGTCCCCAGAGAAAGTCATTGTTCTCAGCAGTGTCTGATATTGGTCAGAAGAGGCCTGAAAGCCAGATGCTGGGCCCAGATGGTGGGCCCAGGCCTGACTGGCCCAGAGTCCTGCTTATTTCCCGCACCTCCTCGAGCCCAGGTGTCAAAAAACATTCCTTTGACTGACCCCTAGGCCTCCTGCCATGCATCTGCTTTCTTGCCCAGAGAGGGGCTCATGGCAGTGGGTGCTCTGGGCCATTGGAGAGAAAAGGGCACGGGGGCTCACCCTTCAATGTCATCCTCGTCCGTCTCGTTGGCCTTGTGGGGTGTCTTGATATTATCCCCTTTGCCCACCACGGCCACGTCGCACTTCACATAGCCCTTGAGTCCGGCTGAGATGTCATCGGGGTCCGAGAGGATGGCCCACTTGTGGTGGAACTGATGTTCTGCAGGCCGAGGGGCACCTCAGGTCAGGCCTCAAAGCACCCACACCCCAGTGATTGGGCCAGAGCCCAGTGTCAGGTTCCAGAGGTACAAGGGTGTCCCTTGGGGGCTCACTAGGTTCCCACATCCAGGGTGGGCGCTGAGACTTGGAGGCCAGGCCTCCTAATGGGTTGTGCCTGCAGCCATGTTCCCATGTAGCCCCATGTACTCCCCAAATCCCGTGTAATCCTGTAGCCCCTTGGCCCCCACAGCCTCATCTGTCTGTGGCAGAAACTGCCCCATCTTGAATTCTGGGAGCCAATGGAGAGGTTTGCTAGGCCCTGCCCTCACCCACATGTGGTTGGTTGTCCTGGTACTCTAGAGCTGCTGGTCTGGTCTCAGGCACTGTTCTCAGCGAGGGAGGGATCCTTCAGCGACTATGACACAGCCTGATCCCCACCCCACCCACATGTCGCCCTCAGCTGAGGGGGGATGTCTCCTGTCTCAAGGGGTTCTGAGATTCAGCACATGGGGGCCCCTAATGCAGTGTGCCCACACGATCTAACCTGATCTTGGACAGAATGAGCAGAACGGGAGCACTGAGCACCCGAGTCCTGGGCCCTGTGCTGTGTGGCCACTCACCAGGCTGGGAGTATACGGTGCCCACGTCCATCTTGAAGGAGCCCACCAGGGTGCCACTACGCAGCAGGTTCTTGGAGTGAATGACCTTTGGGCAGGAACCCCCCCCCATCAGTAGGGAGGAGCTGTGGGGTTGTGTGGGGCAGGGGTAGGGCACCAGCTGAGTCTCCCTGGGGACCTGGGTATCAAGGTGAAGTGGAAAGGTATGGGGTGAGCAGGTTGTGCACTTGTAAGGCCACCAGCTCTGGGGTAAGCAGACCCAGTTTAGTCCATACCCATGGCCTAGCTTTGCTTCAGGGCATGGTGACTTTGTGGTGGCCAGCTAGCCAAAGGGGGTGACCTTCTCTAGGCTGTGAGGGCTGCTCCCCACTCACCGAGATCTTGATGATCTTGTCAAACATGACATCAGGAGAGACGTGGAAGTCGAAGACAAAATACTGGAGGGGGAGGACCAGACTTGCTGTCAGCCTTGGGATGGCTGGTCTGTTTGTACCTAAATACCTCCCCCAGTCTCCACCCTGGGCATCTAGAGCACTCGGGGCATCTAGAGGGGCAGCATCCTCTTGGTTTCATTGTGTCTAACCACAAGACCCCTGACATGTGCCAAATGTCAAATGAAGGTGAAGAACTCCAGTGAGAGAGCAGTGAGCCCAAACACATGGAGAGCCTTGGGATAGAGCTGCTCTTCAGCCATATTGTGCCTACCAATGAGTATGGCCTGGAAATGGGGTGCAGCCCAGTTTTGGTGACCTCAGTTCTCAGAGGACAGCAGTGATGAGGCTTCAGGCAGAAATGACTGCAGAAATGGAGGAGTGACTGGAGGTGAGCATGCAGGGACAGGTCATGCAACTAAACTCTTAATGGGAGAAGAAAGGTGGGCACTGTACAGTGCATGGGATTGAGGACAAATGGACTGGAAGTGAATAGGGTAAACAGCTTGTAGAGAGCTGTCTAAAGGATAGTTCTATAGAAAATATATGAGAGATGAATAAGAGAAAAGACTGATAGATCACTAGGTGGAAGGATGGATGGTTGGATGGATGGATGGATAGGTGGGTTGATGGATAGATGGTTGGATGGATGGGTGGATAGGTGGGTGGATGGATGGGTGATGGATAGATGGGTGACGGATGAATGGATGGGTAGATGGATGTGTGGATGGATGGCTATGTATTTGGGTAGATGGATGAAATGGGTAGATGTGTGGATAGATAGTGGATAGAGAATTGGGTGGGTGGTGAATGGATAAATTAGTAGATGACTGTGTGATGGCTGGCTGGGTGATAGATGAATAGATTGATGAAGGATGCATGGATGGAGGTCAGGTGGGTTGAAGGGTGATGGATGTATGGATGAATAGGTGCATAAGTGAGATAGATAGACAGAAGGAGGAATGTAGACATATAGACAGTCTATACTTTTAATTCTTGTCCTTGAACATACATGGTTTCTCATATACCAGAGCAGAAAACCTTACAAAGGATGAGGCTAAAGACAAGCAAAGACAGAGTTGGTGATGTGGGGCCATACTAGCTTCTATGGAATAAATAAAATCTCAGATGATAAAGGAGTGATCATTTCAGGCAGAAGAGAGGTGCCTGAGGCCAGGGCCAGATGTGCCCACAGAGACATTCTGTTCTGAGAATGTAAGGCCATTCTAGAAGGACTGTGGCCTTGACTCTTCATCAGACCCAGACTGAAGGGAGGGCACTCAGAGCTCTGTGGAGCCTGCCATGCTAGAGACACAGGAGTTGCGGCATCGAGTACCCCTGAGACCTTAGACCTTCTCTGATTCCTCAGACACCTACCACATCAAGGGCGTTGCTCACCCTCATGCGTCACACGCACCTCGTTGTAGTAGGGGCAGTTGGTGGACTCCTTCATGGACGTGTACTTCTTGTCCTCGCCCACCTCCACGCACACCACAGGGTCCATGTTCAAGCCTACCAGCTGCCGGGCTTCGATCACAGTGATGCTGACCTGTGGGGTGAGGGAGGTATGAGTCTGGGGGTGAGTTCAGCTCCCATCAGCCTCTGTGAATTCAAGCCCCAGAGTCCTGAGGTAGTGGGGCCTTGGCCTCTAAGGGTCATCTAAGCCATCATACACTGTACTTAGGCTGAGCAAGTATTTTATTGACTTACTTTTATGCAACTTATAGGGTGCAATTTTGGGCATACCTTGTGATGATGAAGAGCTACTTCTATTACAGTTCTGTGCTCTGGAGTCATTCCCAGCTGTCATTGGGGAACCCTACGTGTTCTGGGCATGAACCAGGGTCAGCTGTGTGCAAGGCAAGTGGCTCTCCTGTGTGTCATGTGTCATATCTCTATCTGTTTCTGTCTATCTCTCTTTGTCTCTCTATCTCTCTCTGTCTCTCTCTCTCTCTGGCCACAAGCATGGGTGTTTGTGCTCCCCATCCTCCCCCTGAGCCCTCAGTGCTTGATTCTGCCTCCAGGAGCACTGCAGTCTGTTTCCATGCTCTCAATTTATTCTCAATCCATGAGTGATGACTGCACAGGCTTCTTTTTTACTTTCTACCCAGTATGTCTCACTTTGGCCTGCAGGCACCCAAACCCTGTGCACAGAGTTTGGTCCTTTGCCATGTTCCTGGCACCCTCTACCACCCTGTTTCATTTTTTTTCTTTCTGTGTTCGATGAATCTTTGGGGGTCACTTGAGTCACCTCTGGAGCTTTATGTAGCTTCTAGATCTCTCCAGGGCATCTACTCCTAGCATCACACTTCTATACTGGGAAGCCCCTTACAGTTGTTTATTCATTAGACAGATATATTTGCATATAATTCAAACACATGCAAATATTCTCATCTCTCTGTACATTGATACAGAAATATTGCTCTATAGATAAATATATCAATACATGTATTTGTCTTTCCATAAATAGGTCTCTCCTTATGAATAAATATGCTCCTATATGATACTTTTTTTCAGGGGGAGGCATATCCAGTGGTGCAGGGCTTGCTCCTTAATCTGTGCTCAGAGATCACTCCTAGTGGATTTGGGGAATCATATAAAGTGCCAGGAATCAAGCTTTGGTAAATGTGCAAGGCATTTACTATTCCTGTGTGATGCTTATAAATATTTTGGCTAACTGCTTGAACTTGTGCATGCATATGTGTGTGTCTGCAAATACATGTGTATGTGAGTAAAATTGTGTATGTTGCCAGGGACTGAATATAGAGTCTTACATATATAATGCAAGTGTTCTACCACTGAGCTACATCTCTTGAACTTGCATTTTTGGGGGTTTGTCTTGGGGACATGATCAGCAGTGCTCAAGATCATGTCCTGTTTGGTGATTAGGGTCACTCTTGGTGATGCTCAGGATTCTATGAGGTTCCAGGACTGGACTCAGGCCTTCTGCATGCAAAGAATGTGCTTCAACCATTGAGTGTTATTTCTGGTCCTTGAACTTGCATTTTGACCCAACAGTCTATCCTAGAAACCCAAGAGTCTGTCCTATTAGCATTTCCCTTGAGTTTTCCTTCTCTCTTTTTTCTTTTTGTTTTTTTTTTTTTTGGGCCACAGCCAGCTGTGCTCAGAGTGTACTCATGGCCCTGCACTCAGAAATTGCTCCTGGCATGCTCGGGGGACCATATGGGATGCTGGGGGTCAAACCCAGGTCCATCCAGTGGGCTGCTTGTAAGGCAAACACCTTACTGCTGTGCTATCGCTCTGGCCTAAGGGTCTTCCTTCTCTTAACAAAACTCTATGGGCTGATCTTGATGCTTCTTATGCCCAAGATGTGGTATTTGAATTGCTGGGCTTTGCTGCAACTTCTATATACAATTTTCTCAGGAGAATGATTTTCCTTTTTCCATAAAGAAGAATAAGCACTATAATTTCACCCACTGCATTCATTGAAGCCTCATAAATATTCCAAAGAAAAAGAAACATCTACACATCAAAACGAATGAAGCTGAAAAAAAAAATAGAAGCTCCAAAGCTAAAAAATATCATTGCCAGGAAAGCATATGGATGGGGAGGAAAACATTTTACTAATTGGGGCAGCACCTGAACTAGGAACTCAAGCATTTCCATTAGGAACTTGAAGTATCAACAGTAATGAAGTGTAGAAGGCAGAGTTTTGAGGAAGTTTAATAACCACCATTTCTTCAGGGAGCTATAGACCTAATTAATTTACTTTGAAGAGAGTAAACAGACACCAGAATAACCTTGCAGAATATTCTTTGTATAGCAGTTTATAGACATTTAACTTCCATGGAACCTTTTATATCAAAAAATGTTTAAAATCTTATGAGGCCAGAGCGATGGCTCAAAAAGCTGAGAGCATGCTTTGCATGCAGGAGGACTGAATCCCATACCTGGCACCCCATGGTCCCACTGGGAGTGACCCCCGAGCTCAAAGACAGGAACAGCCCTTGAGTACTGTCAAATGTGACCCCCAAGCCCAAACCCAAATCAATTCTCATTGTTTTCCTACAACTAAAATGTTCACTGTTCTACTTTCCCAAATATTTTTCTTTTTGTTGTTGTTGCTTTTTGTTTTGGGTAAAGTAGATAGTTTTAAGTGAAGTTTACTTCAGAAAGATGTGAGGAAAGAGAAAGAGAACAGAGGAAGCACACTTTCAGGAGAAAACAATGGCTTCTCCAGAGTGGGAAAGCAAGTAAAGAGACATAGAGTTGAACAAGTGAAATATCTGTTGAAAGAATCACCTGGATTTGAAGAGCGAGTTGTCCCCAGAGATTTTTCTGGAACTCAGGACTGGGAATAAATAGTCTTGGCATAATAAGGTAAAGCCAGATCATCAGGAGCTGAACCAGACCCACTGCAAGCTTATGCTTCTCACCCTGAGGTACTGCACTCAGGACAATTCACAGACCCTGAGTCCCTTTCAGGGCCCAAAGTTCTTATCTTTACCCACTAAGTGGCAGGGACAGCTGTGGTGGGAAGAGAGAGGAGGCAGAGGCTGCAGAGAAGGGAGAAAGCCAGGGCTTGGGGAGAGAGACTCCAGAGGGCACCCTGTATTGATATATTTAAGACACCCCTTAAAGGTGCATGGACTAATTGCCTTAAATACATACACAACCCTGCTGACTGAGAAGTGGCCTGAGGGAAACCCTGAAAGTGAGGAGTAGTGGCTACTCCAGGAGAAGGGACCGCCATGCCTACTGCTCTCCAGGAAGTGACTGTACACTCAGTCAGTGAGCAGGCATTAAAGATGCCATCTTGCTTCTCACCTATGGATCCTAAAACCATTCACCCTGCCTTGGCCCTTGCCCTGCCTCTCAGTCCTGAGCAATGTCCTCAGGCATTGTATACTGAATGTTAAACTTCAAGCCCGGGTCTAGGTGGATTTTGAAGGGCCCTGTGAGGGAACATGGTTATTCAACCACATTCCCTTCAAGTTTTACAAGAATCAGACCATTGTTCCCATACCTGACTGCCTTGAGATAGGGCTCCTGCTCTGATCATAACCATATATTTCTGTTAACTTACTTTCTCAAAAGCCCTGTCTGAATCCTTAACCCCAACTGAGAGTAAGAAGGATTTTTTTTTTTTTTTTGAGAACAAGAAGTTCATCTTCTCCTTAGGTTGTCAGAACCTTGTCTCTCAAGTAATTGGCCTGTGAGCCAATGAATCTAAGCACATGAATCTAAGTTGGGTAGTACTTTGGCTTGAAACTCTAAAAAAGTGCATCAGGGTTTATCCTGGCTCTGTGTTCAGGGACCATCCATGGTGGTGGTCCTTGAAGGACTCTCTATGGAGCTGGGAACTGAACTGGGCTTGGCCACATACAAGGCAAGTTCCTCATCCCCTATACTGTGTCTCTGGCCCCTCATCCTTTTCTTTTATTCTCTGGTTGCTATCTGAGGACTTGCTTTTTCCAGGGTGGAAGATGAGAAGGCAGAGGGGCCAGCTGGCCAGTTGACCAGGAGGCTCTGAGGAATTGGTATCCTGACCTCAGCTTCTGAGATAAGGGCCTGAATTCCCAGCTGGCTTCAGGAAGCAGGTCCAGGGAAAGGCTATGTAAGCTGATACAGTCCTGGGAGAACCCAGAGGGGCCTGCTGCTCCGTGACCTGCTTCTGAGCCATCAGATCGCCAGGCAGAGAACGTGGGTGGGGAGACAAAGTGTGGCCTACAATGCAACTGCTGAGAGGCCTTCAGACCGCTCTTCCTTGAGAAAGTATGAGGCCAGACAGGCCTGTATTTTGAGATCATGCCAGGCCAGACAAGGTGGGTGAGGGCAGGGAGATCCAAAGAGAAGTGTGTATGGGGGGGGTACCATCGCAGATGGACTGGACCTCAGAGTCAGCATCTGGGGGGATGATGGGAGGTGAGAACTGGGGGGAAGCGTGGAGGGGCAATGCCTTAAATCTTGGGGCTCGGAAGAGAGGAACAGTCTCATATTCCATGAACATTCCAGCCCCCACTACACACACACACACACACACACACACACACACACACACACACACACATACACACACGGCTATGAGGTTCAATGACACAGTAAAGATGGTAAGGTTCTTGTCTTGCACACATCAGGTCCGACCGAGTTCAGTTCCTGGCACCCCAGTTAGTTTCCTTAGCACTGCCAGGAGTTCAATCCCCGGCACCCCAGTTGGTATCCCTAGTACTGCCAGGACTGATCACTGAACAGAGACAGGAATAAACTCTCAGTAACACAGGGTATGGATTCCCAAAAACTAATACAAAAATTAAATTATGGTAATGACATCAACAAAGACTCCTTTTCTGGGAGCAGGGGAGGTGGTCCTAGAGCCCAGGGTCCACTTCCAGTGATAATGTGCCTGGCTATGTGAACACGATGATTCAATGTTGGGCCCAATGTGGTGCTCCTCAGGCTCAGGGGTCCTGGGGACCTCCAGGGTTTCTCCTGCTGGTGTTATTGGGTGCCATGCAGATCTGGGGGTCTAACTCGGGGCCTGAGCACATGAGCCATGCACTCTAGCTCTTTATGCCATCTCCCGACCCCTAGATTCCCTTTCCTGCATGTCTTTACCCAAGGGCTCAGTCTTAGCAGGCAGAGGTCTCAGGATACTCTTGAGTTTGGACTTTGTAGAGAGCTGAGCACCTCCAAGGAGCCTAGTAGCTGAGTATGTTTTTTGTTCTTGTTTTATTTTTGGGTCACACCCAGCCACTCTCAGGGATTACTCCTAACTCTGCACTCAGAAATCAGTCCTGGCAGGTTCAAGGAACCACATGGGATGCCAGAAATCAAACTCCGGTCCATCCCGGGTTGGCTGCATGTAAGGCAAACACCCTACTGCTTATGCTATCTCTCTGGCCCCAGCTTGAGTGTGTTTTAAACTACAGGGAAGGGGCCAAGAATAGTGGGCAGGGCACTTGTCCTGCATGCAGCTGGCCAGAGTTTGAACCCCGGCATCCCATATGATCTCCCAAGAACACCAAAAGTAATTTCTGAGTGCAAAGCCAGAAGTAACCCCTAAGCACCTCTGGGCGTGACACCCTCCCCCACAGGTAGGGACAGGAGAAGTATCTCATGGCAATTCTGGGGCATGGCACTAGAGTCTGGGACAGGATGCACAGTGGCAGTCACATGGGTCTCTGGAAATCCCCATGGCCAGCCAGCATTCTCCCTCCATGCCAGGATGGCTCAGCAGCCTTGCAATCTATCACAGGCCGTCAGCTCCCAAGGAATGGTCTGGAGTGATGGATCTGGCCTTTGCTGTCTCCACTTTATAAATAGGTTGGTGCAAACTACTGCTGACTCAGACATCAGATGAGTGTAATGGAACTCAGACTCTGGTGTTGTGATTAGTTTTGGGAGAAAAGGCTGAATGAAGGGTGTGGCCTGCAGGGCAGTCGTCAACCCCTAGGTTGGGATGCCCTGGGATGCCTTCATGTACAGTGACTGTCCCAGCAGAAATCAGTTCTGCTACACTGTGGCCACTCATTCCTTCTGGCTACAAATCTCTTGCTCATCAAGACAGTTTTGTAGTAGAAACACATATGTTTAAGTGTCAGAAAATATGGAGAAGCAAAAAGAAAAGTAGAAAACACCCATATTTTCCCCATCTGTAGACAATCAGGACTGATATTACATCTAGCACTAAAATAATATAGAATCTCAGTGGAGAAGCCTGGGACAGGGATCAAGTGACAGAACCTGTACATCACATGTGGGAAGTGCTGCACTCTATTTGGCACAGAATGGCACCCAGAATACCACGGGCTGTGGTCCTGGTGGACCCGAGCACCCCTAGTCCTGAGCTTTGCCAAGTACTGTCTCCATAGCAGGGAACAGCGAAACAGAACAGAACTTTTTCTGTGTAGTTCTCCATGGTTTGCCCAGCTAACTCTTTACTTTCTGGGTCCCCTGCTAGACATAGAACTCTGAGAGGACTTTGGCCAGCATAAGCAGAATTCTCATGCTAATCTTTGGACTTGTACTTAAATTTTGTTTGTTTATTTTATTTATTTATTTTTTGGCCACACCTGACGATGCTCAGAGGTTAATCTGGTTTGGCACTCAGATTACTCAGGAATTTCTCAAGGGTGCTTGGGGGAGCTTATGGGATGCCAGGGATCCAACTCATTGTATTATTATGCTCCACCCACTGTATTATTGCTCTGACCCCTGGGTTTGCACTTCTTGATACAAGATACCCCTGGGAGTGCCCCTTGGGAAGAAGTCTGCTTAGGGAGAACTGATCATCAGCTAGTGGTTCTGTTGGGCCCCCAGAGTCAAGCCTTTAGAGTTTACAGTGCACATCTGAATATCTCTAAGGGTACTGAACCCCCACCAAGGCAGAGACCACCAGGCCCCACCTACCTGGTAATCCATGGGCCGCCCAGCACTTGGTTCCATCTTAATGTCTGGCTTGGACCTGAGGAGGAGAACATTCTGTTGGGCCTTGTGTAGGGACACTCCAGGAAAGGGGCACCAGTTAGCCCCAGGAGATGGGCAGAAAGACAGTATCAAGGTCTTCACCCAGAACCAGCAAAGGAGGGGGACTGTTATTCTCAAAGACAGAGAGGTGGCCACAATAGCCATGAGCAGGAGACAGACACGAAGTAGAAAATTATCCATGATTGGGACCATGTGGTCTTCCTGCATCAAAAGATGCTCAGACACCAGGGGAGACCCAGGGCTACTGCATTGGCTATTGTAGGGAGTGGTAGGTGGGACAGAACAAGGTGACCTTGTCCTCTGATTCTCATCCCCTCATGACTCAGACTGACTGGTGGGTACTGCCTGAGAGAGTCCCGATAGTGGGGGGCCCAGGGCTCTGGGGCTCACCGCTTGTTGGAGACATTGGTGGTTAGAGCAGTGACAGACGCCAGTGACACTGAGTCAGGATCCAAGCCATCTCCTAGTCGAATGGCCAGGCGGTCAAGGTCATCCATCTCCAGCACCGCAGGTTCATCTGGGCAGGAAGAAAGGTTGGCTAGGAAGGCTGGACCATGGGAAGGTGACCATAGGTTCTCTTTGGTTAGCATCTAGGAATCTAACAGTCAACTGACAGGCTAGCATGTGGCCTCCACATAGGCTGTGCAGTTCAACAGACTGTAGTACCTTCTACCTGACCTTGAATCATCATGGTCTCTGCTGTTATGTTTGGTCATATGGTTTTTATTATTGATGTTTTGGGGCCACACTCAGCAATGCTCATGGGTTACTCCCGGCTCTGCTCTCAGGAGTTACTTCTGATGGTGCTCAGGGAACCATATGGGTTTCTGGGGATTGAACCTAGTCTGGCCATGTGCAAAGCAAGTAACCTATCCACTGATAGATCAGGCCTTGATCTTGCTTTTAAATGGAATTCAATGTGATTTTTCAGTTGTCCATGACTTTCATGAGCTCTGAACAGTGTTGTGGAAGAAAGTAGGAAAGAGAGAATCCATATTTGGTACCATGTGTAACTCTAGCTACCATTTGTTATGTACTGGACACTCTAAACATACAGCACTGGCTCTCATAGACTCATCCTGCCATGGTGGGGGTTATTCTCTTGTCATAGATGGGGGAATTGTGGCTTGGTAGGTAATATTTAAACTAACTAATGGGGGCTGAAAAGTTATAGTACAGCAGGAAAAGCACTTGCATTACATGCAACCAACTTAAATTCAATTCCTGACGCCAAATACTATCCCTTAAGCACTGCCAGGAGCACTTTCTGAGCACAGAGTCAGTCAGGAGTGATCCTTGAGCACCACAGGGAGTGGTTGACTCTACCCCTCAAATAAAGTTGATGGATGAAATTCAGAATCTGACCATATAATGATGTGATCAACCCCATGGGATGAAGAAGTGATGATTCAGAAGAAGCACCACAGAGATGGAGTGTTTGGGCCTCAGGCACCAGTTGTAGCCCCCTAATTCAAGAAGAAGGGTACAGGGCAAGTTGACATGGAGCAAGAGGGAGGGCAAGATTTTGGGCCCAGTAGGCCCTGCAAGGAATTCAGGGAGTCAGCTGGAGACACTATTGTGAGCCAGTGATCATTAGTAGAGGCGGAAAGTTGCAAATCATTCCTGACCCATCTTAGTCTCCCTTGCACCCCCTTTCCTTCCAGCCTCTCTACCTTTTCCCCAGTCCATTACTGGGGATTGAAGGCTCCAGACCCCCCCAATCCAACCTCCAGGATTCCTGACCTTCCGCTCATTAGACCTCATGGGGAAAAGGCAGGGCAGTGGGTCCTACAACTGAGAAGTCAGGGAACTCTGGTTTCCCCACTAGAAACAGGGAATGACCAAATCACTTCTTCATGAAAAATCCCCACTTTCTTGCACAAGCCCAACACGGGTTCCATTCTGGGCATCCCAGATGGTTCCCTGAGCACCACCACCAGAAGTGATCCCTGAACATCATAGAGTGTCCCCCTCACCACCAAAATAAGAAGCAATGAGGACTGGAGGGCCACACCCTTTGCTTAAGATTCTGTCAAGACCAAAGTGAGCCGAGGCCCTGCTGGCCAATGGTCGGAGACCTCATAGGGACGCTTCCCACGGAGGGGCGGGGTTTGGTAAAGGCCAAGGGCAGAGTCTAGGCCTGTGCCAGGCACACTTGTTACCTGCTCTCTGGGGCTCTTCCTTGTGCGGCCTCGTCTTGCCCAGCTTCATGGCGGAGAACACGCTCCTCCCAGCTCTGTGAGAAGCCACCGGATCAAGGCAGAGGGATGTGAGGCCCAGAGGAAGACACACAAACACGGAAACACGGAAGAGAAAACAGAAGACGAAAGGAAGCGTTAAGAGAAGAGTTTTGCATCCCCTGCAGTACCGAGCACCATGCGATGAGCACCATGATGCGCCCGGTCTGGCTAGAGGAAGACCTTGGATGCTTTCCTTCCTCAATGCCTTTATACCACCTAAGAGCAGTTTGAGGGGGGCCCTGCGATCCAGGTGTGCCTCCCCCATCACAGGCAGGGCCCCCCCAGGATCAAGGGTCTTCATCTGGAAGGAAAATTAATTGGAGCTCCTCAGGCTGCTGGCTGATCCCAGCCCTTCACTCCCCGAGTGTCCCTAAGATCATCCTCCCAGGCCTGGACCCCACCTTGGCTAGAAGGATCAGCAAGCCAGGTGATAGAGGCAAAGTCGCAGAGCAAATGGGCAGGAAAAGGGTTCACGGAGGTGTGTAGAGTAGGGATGGGGATGAGGAGATGAGTTGCCACCCCCCCACCAGGTCTGCCTTTCTTCCCCACTCCTTTGCATCTTGGTATTCTCCGGTCCCCAAAAGAGCTGGGTGACTCTCTCTCTCTGCAGAATACCCCCCTCCCTCCTCACCCTTGGAACCATTTGACAGACCCCTTGGTTCCTACCTCTTCCTGGTGCGACCTTGTGCCCCCCAGCTGACAGCCTGGCAGTCAGGGGGGCCGAGGGACAGGGAATCTCACTGTCCCTTTATGGAGATCCCCACAGCAGAGCTGTGTTTCCCGGCACGAAGAGGGACCAAGAGGAAGAGCAGGGGCTAGCGTGCAGTATCCCATTACTCCATGAATATTGCATGAGCTGGACACCTGACTCTCTCCAGGCCCATACCCCTTCACCGGATGTGGTCCTGTCATCCATAGCCCAGGTGGGACCAGGTGCAGACTCTCACCCTGAGCTCAGAACAGCCAAGTCCTCCCACCTTTGGACTCTGACTTTTCTTATGTAGGCCTGTTAGTTTCCAACATTGCCTTGTGGCCAATGAAAAATTGGGGGAGCAAAGCCTATCTCCATCCATACACCTGTGACCTCAATGTGCTGGACAGTATGGGATACCCCCCAACCTTTCCTGGACTTTCCAGGAGGCGCTGGCTCACTGCAAGTTTCCTGCACCTCTGGCTTCCACCTCCCTATTCCAACCCCATGTCCCCAAACCAGCCCAGATGCTTTCTCAGACTCACATGAACTCAATCTATGTTTTTTTGTTTTGTTTTGTTTTGTTTTATTTTGTTTTTGGTTTTTGGGTCACACCCGGCAGTGCTCAGGGGTTACTCCTGGCTGTCTGCTCAGAAATAGCTCCTGGAAGGCATGGGGGACCATATGGGACACTGGGATTCGAACCAACCACCTTTGGTCCTGAATCGGCTGCTTGCAAGGCAAACACCGCTGTGCTATCCCTCCGGGCCCCTCAATCTATGTTGATGAGTTCGATTGATTCTTCATGTCCCCCCACTGTCACTTACACTCTGATGTTTCCATTGAGCCTGCTCTGCCCCACAAGAACATTTTCGACCTTCCAGAGGATTCTCCCCATTTCTATTTCCCTTCTAAATAGTTTCAACATGTCAGATCTCTTCTTAGTTCCCTTTCCTGCCTCCTTCACCTTCCTGGTGCTACCATATGTGGGGAAATTTGCTGTCAATTGGCTTGATCTCCGATGCTAATCGGGGGTAGGTGTGGAATTAGGGACGGCATTTAATGTGCATCTATTATGTGCTTGCCCTTGGAGGGCCTCGTAGTCCTGCTGTGTCCAATCAAAGCGATCCAGATCCCCATGACTCTGTTCCAAGGATTCCAACCAGGCAAGATGGAAATTCAGAAGAGCCTTAGGGCCTCACTGATTTTAGCCAAGGAAGACGGGGACACAGAGGGACAGTGCATGTTCCACATAAGGACCTTTAGCATCTGAGTACAGGAGCTGGAGAGGTAGCACAGTCAGTAGAGCATATGCCTTGCACCTGGCTGACCCAGGTTCAATCCCTGGCATCCCATTTGGTCCTCTAAGCACTGCAAGGAGTAATTCCTGAGGGCAGTCAGGAGGAACCTCTGAGCATTGTAAGGTATGGTCCTCCAATTCTTTTTTTAAATCTAAGTACAAAAAAGCACTTGAACCCTTTCCCTTATGAGACTCCCCAACCCTCCCTCTCAGGTCTGCCAGCATCTCTCACAGCCCAAGCCCTCTCGGCCTTAGTTCTGTGTTTCCTTGCCAGGCCTGGCACTGCCACTGTCCGAGGCTTTGCTCAGAACCTGGCACATCCTGGTCCTCCTTCTCTCAGTGCAACTGTGCTCTGGCTTTGTGACCGGCTGGAGTGAAGTTGGAATCAACAAGCATTGGGGAAGCAGTGTATGGGCTGGGGGTCCCTGGGATCTTAGTTCAAGCCAAAATAGTGTGGGGATAGGCCTGGCACTTGTGATCCTGAGCCCTCTCCCATCCACCCATCATGCTTTTCTCTCCAGAGCAATCCTCTTGAACTTACTGGAACTTTAATTCTGAGCAAAGCCCCTGAGGTCTCTGGGACTCAGTTTCTCTATCTGGTCTGGCTGGTCAGTGTTTTCTGGCATGGATGGAGCTTTTTCTCTGCATATGATTAGGGGGGGGTCTATGTGATGTCTGTTGGAAGTGGGGGAAACAGGGAAACCTGTTCTGGGTGAGTCCTCCCCTCTCTGTGACTCAGAGGCCTCATCTCTCAGAAGGGAGAGGGGCAGAGACTCCTCAGGGTGTTTCATACTGACTGTGGCCTTGGGGACTCTCAGATGGGGAGAGATCACACACCTGTGGGGGATTTGAGTCTTCCAGTCCTGAGCCTTGAGCCTTCTCAACCCCTCAGATGGCTCCTTCCTCCAGATAGGACTTGCTCTTTCTCCCCCAGGATCCTTTTGGGGAACAGGTCCTGAGGGCCACCCCAATATCTCTCTGGGGTTTAATGTTCTGGTCACATTCAGTATTCAGAGTGGGTCTCCCTGGGGCCTCCTGGGGTGCCATAACTGGGGTGACAGGAAGTGAACATTGATCCCCAGTGCCCCACCTTCTCCTAGCCTCAGTTCCCTTCATATGGGGTCTACACCTCAGGGCTGGGGCATTGGACAGGGCAGTGAAGCATAAGCAAGATGTGGAGAGGACGGGCAGAATCTGGGTTCCAGCCCCCCATGCCTGGCACCTCCCTGCCCTCACCCCCATGATCAGCTACACAGCCCCCCGAGCCCTACGTACCCTCCACCCTGGCTGGGACACCTACTTGTGCTCGCCATCTCTGCCTCCCTTGGTCTTCTCTGTGCCTTTGCTGAGTCGAGGGGAGAAACGAGGAGACAAGGGGACACGAGTGAGCTGCTGCAGAGCAGGGGTGCTTGCACACTTAGCCCCTGGCCCTGCGAACCCCACACTCCCGGGAGACCTGTTTGGGGCCCTGTCCTCTAGAGCCTTTCACTCTAAAAGGCAGAAGCTGGGGCGTTGGAAGCTAGAGAAACCTTAGAGTGGGGCCGGGCGGCCATTGTCCAAAGTCTCAGCCCAGAGAGGGGGTCAGGTCAGGGCTCTTCAGAGAGTCTAGAAAGTTCCTCAGAGAAGGTGAGACTCTGTGAGCTTGCCTCCTTCCACAGGGGGGCTACCTGCTGCTCCCCTGGCCTCTGAGGCCTTGGCTGGCAGGGGGGAACATTCCCAGGCTGGAGGCCTGTGAGACAAAAGGTGAGTTGAGAAGGTTCTGGAACATGCCAGAGCTGAGCAGCACTTGAGGACCCAGGGCAGGCTTCTAGATGCCTTCTGGAACATTCTCTCAGTGCTTTCCTGCTGCTGAGATGAGGGTGAAACAAAGAAAGGAAAGGAGACAGAGAGACACTTCCTTCTCTTCCTTCTGACCTGGTTGACATGGCCTCACTCCTTGATCCCTCATCACCTGATGGCAGATTGTTTTGCAGTTGCACTGAGTGACCTTCTGCCAGACAAGGTGGGAAGCTTGTAATACCTCTCAAACAGTAAGCATTAGCTTGGCCCCCTACAGTAGACTTCTTCTGTTGTTGTTTTTTGTTTTTTTTTTTTTTTTTTTTTTTTGGTTTTTGGGTCACACCCAGCAGTGCTCAGGGGTCACTCCTGGTTCTACACTCAGAAATTGCTCCTGGCAGGCTCGGGAGACCATATGGGATGCGGGGATTCGAACCACCATCCTTCCAGCAGAGACTTCTTAGCAGATAGCAGCCCCTACGAAAAGGAGGGGAGGCTTTGGCTCAAGTGCCCACCTATGGTTCCATACGTGGATAGTTTTGAGAGTTGGTTAGGTCTGAACCTGTATGAACTGTTTTACTGGAGTTTTCAAAAGTGAGGGCCAAATGTGTGTGTGTGGCTGTCAGCATCCTTCTACCCTTATTTAAGCAGGGGCTACCTCTGAATTAATCCATATACTTGGGAATTTTTCTTCCTTTTTTTTTCTTCCTCTCTCCTTCCCTCCTTTCCTCCCTCCTTTCCTCCCTCCCTCCTTTCCTCCCTCCCTCCTTTCCTCCCTCCCTCCTTTCCTCCCTCCCTCCTTTCCTCCCTCCCTCCTTTCCTCCCTCCCTCCCTCCCTCCCTCCCTTCCTTCCTTCCTTCCTTCCTTCCTTCCTTCCTTCCTTCCTTCCTTCCTTCCTTCCTTCCTTCCTTCCTTCCTTCCTTCCTTCCTTCCTTCCTTCCTTCTTTCTTTGTTCTCTCTCTCTCTCTTTCTCTCTCTCTCTCTCTCTCTCTCTCTCTCTCTCTCTCTCTCTCTCTCTCTCTCTCTCTCTCTCTCCTGCTCTGAGAAGTTGCAAATATTTGCATAGATATGTCAGCAGGAAGGTGTGTATCTGGGTTACCAAGGCTGGGGTAGTAGTGGACTGTTGTGCCTGTGCAGTGACCTGAGATGCTTTTTTGTTTGTTTATTTGGGTTTTTTTGTGGGGGACACACCTGGTGGTGCTTAGAGTTTATCTCTGGCTTTGCACTCAGTAATCACTCCTGGAAGGTTTTGGAGACCATATGGGATGCCAGGGATCGAAGCTGGGTTGACCACATGCAAGGCAAATGCCCCTCTCACTGTGCTATTGCTCTTGTCCCAGGAATACCCCCTTGATTGTACCCAGCCACAACTAAAACTGCTAGGTTGAGAGTGACTGAAAAGCCCTGGTGTCAAGGGAGGCTTGACAGCGGGAGGGGATGTCGTCAGCTGAGGGAGATGTTGTTTTTACTCGTTTTTTCAGACAAGATCCCCACTGAGGCAGGGTGGAATTTGCCCTCAGGGCTCTCCTCAATATTGGGGCTTCTCTGTAAGGTGCCTTGAACTTCCTGTCACTTTAGATCCTTATAGTAATTCTAGCATCCTTGACTGACTGGCTAAGGCCTGTTTCTCAGCCACCTCAGAACCTCTGCATCATGCCACCTCTTTTTCAAACTTCCTTCTCCTTGTCCTCCAGAACAAGTCACAGGACAGAAGGATCAATATGGCTGCCAGATCAAAATGGCTGCTGGACCAATGGGGAACCCAGTGCTTTGTGGTCCTGGACTTACTTGGGCACTTGGCCCTGGGTTGAGCAGAGATGTTGACCTCAGGTGAAGAATCTAAGTTTGAGGGGAACGTCCTGAGTACACTTTACCCCAAATCCCAGCTAGTACCTGAATCTGGTCCTCTGGGCCCTATGGGAGCTCTGCCTGTCAAGGGAGAATCATAGATAGCTCTGGGGTGAGAACTGGTCCCTGGCGAACATGCCAAAACACAGCCCTAGGAGCAACTCTCTTAGAGCATCTCTTGTAGAGCTCCTAGCCCTGCAAACATGCCCCCTGCCCTGTCACCAACAGGGAGGGAGGTTGCTGGCTTCCATGAGGAGAACGAGAAATGACCTCCCCCAAGAGGGGACAGACCAGAGATGAACTGGCAGAAACTGGATATTCTTGGGGACACCAGGGCATAAAAGGAATGGGAAACAGGAAGCAGAAGATGGAACCAGGAAGGGTGGGAGACAGAGGGAAGAAAATAAGGAGGGATGACAGGGACCCTTGAGGGCTATAATTAGAGTGCAGTTGCCAGATTAAAGCTGAGGGGCTTTTCTATGTCTAGGAAGGGCTACACACCAGGTGAGGCAGAGCCTTGAGATCAGTGGCACAAGCAGCATTGGGGCTGGAATATGTAAACACAAACACCCAGGGGTGTCCTCCATGTCACTGTGACTCCTATACTGACATGTGCCCCCATATGAACATGTGACCCCTATATTGACTTGTGCCCCAGTACACTGACACATAACCCTGAACACTGACCTGTATGTTTGTATATTGATTTGTGTCTCTATACACTGACCTGTGCCTCCTGGACACTGACCTGTGACTCTATACAGTCTCTCATGTCCCCACTCCATCTGCCCCCACTGATAAAAATCCACCCCCCACAGGAACCCTGACCTCATGGCCGCTCTCTGCTGGAGGAAGAGCTGCTGCAAATCTCTCTTAATCCCAAAGCTCAGATGGATTGGGACCCATCTTTAGAGATGGGATTTATGCTCAGAGCAGTGATGGTTTGAGCCCTGAGCTCCCACAACCTCACTATCTTCCAGGGACATCCCTGGAACTTTGAGTTGAGTCTCAGGCTGGGGAGAGGGGCTGTAGCTACCTTTCCCAGGTGCTCTGGGGCTCAGGGTATTAGATACTATTGGGGTCTTTTTTTTTTTTTCTTTTATTAGGTTTTTGAGTCACACCTAGCATCGTTCAGGGGTTGCTCCTGGTTCTAAGCTCAGAAATCGCTACTCGCAGGCACAGGGGACCATATGGGATGTCGGGATTCGAACCACTGTCCATCTTGGATTGAATGCATGCAAGGCAAACGCCCTACTACTGTGCTATCTCTCCAGCAATATTGGGGTCTTTCTAATTGTTCACTTAAAGTCAGTGAATCTCCAGGGAGCATGGAGATTTTTCTGGAAGGGTCAGGGAAACCAGGGAATCTGTGAGCTGAGACAGAGGAACTGGAAAGTGCAAGGCACAGAGCAGGAAGTGGGGAGCCACAGTGAAGGTGGCAGAGGGCAGGGCGCTGTGCAGGGCCACTAACTGTTCCTCTAGTCTTGGGTTTCACCTGTGACTCCTTGAGATATTCTGGGGGTCCATGGGTCCATGTGGGGCCCCTGAGAAAGTGCTTGAGAGCACTTATCATGTGCACTCTGCCCCCATCTGACAGATATTGGGGTGTGGGCATCACCCCCAAGGTGCTCCCAGGTTGGAGGCTGGCAGCCCCTCCAAACAGGCCGGTGATGCCCCCAGAAAAATAGAAGCTGGGTCTGTGAGTGTGGTCCCCATCCCCTGGCCTCCCAGCCCTTTGCACCTCTAGACCCCACCTTCCTGGGCCCCCAATCTGAGTCCCTGTAGCTGCTGGAAACAGTGGGGAGACTGTTCAGGATCTGGGAAAAGTTGGGTGACCCTCTGCAGGCACCCACAATGTTTTCTTTGCTCTCTCTGTTCCTCCCTTCTACCTCCTGATGCTGGCTCAATTGTGATCCTGGAGTGGAAGGGGGCCCAAAGGATATCCTAGAATCCAGCACATGCCAGGCTGGAGGGAAACCAGAAAACCCTGTTTCCTGTCTCCCCATCCCCAGAGTTGGTGTGATTGGCCGAAGGACCCTCACTCAACTACCCATGGCAGTAAGGACAGAACAGAACAGCACTTATTTGGGACCAGCATCCCTTTCTTTCTCTTCTTGTTCTCGCTTCCTATGCCTCCTATGCCTAACAGATCTCCCCCCCCCCTTTTCCCATGTGTGCACCCAACTCTCTGTGTCAGGCCCCCATCCAAGGGCAAGTTTGACCCCCCCTTTCCCATCTGATCCTCTGTCCTGGGCCCTGCAGGCTTCATGGCCAGGATCTGGACCGCGTGTCCAGCCTGTCTGCCCCTTCAGCTTCTCTCAGATTTTGCCAACAGCAGCACAGAGTTTTCTCCCTTCTCTGAACCCCACTCTCAAGTCAGAAGGGGTCTGGTCTCAAGCCTGTGGGAGGTGGATCTGAGCCTCCCTGAGTAGACCCCAGAAAATGAAGGGACCTTTCAACCCCCTAGCCTGGGGTCTAAGGCCTGGCTATCTCATGCTGCCTCAAATCCAAGGTCAGTGCTTTTTCTCAGTCCTTCCTCTGACATTGTTTTTAGTACATGGGGTTTTGCTCCCAAGGGGTCCAAAATGTATCTCTGATCTCCTCTGCTCTCTCTCCTCCTTCTCCCTCTCCCTTTCTTTCCTGGGGCTAGAATAATAGAAAACCTTGATTCCATCAAAATACATCTATTCAGGGGCCGGGGAGACAGCATGGAGGTAAAGCATTTGCCTTGCATGCAGAAGGTCAGTGGTTCAAATCCCGGCATCCCATATGGTCCCCTGAGCTTGCCAGGAGCGATTTCTGAGCATAGAGCCAGGAGCAACCCTTGAGCACTGCCGGGTGTGACCCCAAAACAAAACAAAACAAAACAAAACAAACAAACAAAAAAAGCCCATCTATTCAAGTCTATTTTTCAAGAACAGGAACCTGAACCCCTTTGACTTGGGAAGGCGGAAAAAGAATGGAAGGAAAGGAGAGAATTCTGGGGAGAAGCCTTTTCCTCAGAGCTCACCCTTGTTTCAGATGAGCACCAGGTTTACCTGTGCCCCCACATCACCCTAGTGCCCTCCTGACCTGGAATCATGTCCCTAGGCTGCATTTTATTTTTTTTCTCTTGGTGCAATGGCACATGGGGGAGAAGCAGGTACTAGGCTGGGCAGCCATGTGGCTCATGCTCTGTGCCCCTCAGAGGAAAGAGCTGGGGCCAGGGCCAAAGTGGCCTTGATCTCTCTGGAGGGAAAAGGCTTTGGTCTTTGGGGCCTTGGTCTCTGGAGCCTTTGTTCAGTGGTGCAGGGCTGAGCCCCTATGGTCTGGGTGCCAGTGGGGACACTCCCACTCCCCAGTCCCTCACTCAGCAGTCGCAGCCGGCCAAAGCCTTTCCCAGTTAGAACTCAGCTTCCCTGGGGTGCTGGGAGGGCCCTGGCCCCTCCCAGGCTTTGCTACCTCTGCAGAGTGCTCCAGGGTCAGAGTTGACTCGGGGAGCACTGAGAAGCCCCTTCCCACTTCAGTCCTGTCCCCTGAGCCCCGTCAACGTCTAGGACCCATCCAGAACCCCTTCAAAGCTTCCTCCCTGTGCCTGCAAGGGCCCATCCTCACCTTCGGAAGCTCTTCTGGCCAGTGGGCCGGGAGCCGGGCCTGGAGCTGGGGAGCAGTCCGTCTGTCTCCTGGCTGTCCTTCTCTTCCTCCTGCAGGGACTCGTCCCCCAGGAAGTCCCCATCATCCCAGGGGCCCATCGAGCCGTCGTTGGCCTGATACCGCACTTCCACACATAGGCTCGTCTGCAGGGAGAGAGAGAGGGCCGGCAGGTGAGTGGGGAGATGTCCATGGGTGAAGGACACCCGCTGGATCTAGCTCCCTTTTTTGCAGATGAAGAGACTGAGGTCCAGAAAGTCTGAAAGGACAGACTCAGGCCACGCCACCTGCCTGCAGGTCCTGCTGATGGTCCTCTCTGATGCTCAAGGTGATGGGCATTGGGGTGCAGAGGCCTGGCCTGTGGGAGCGTTTGGGGGGGGTTCGCTCTGGACATCTGAGTCTACACTGAGGCAGAGGGCTCTCAGGGGTTAGGATCTCCATTGTCACTCCATGTTCCCCAAGGCAAGGGGTGCCACTGGGGTAGAGACGGGTGGCCCTGAAGTCAGCTGGTTCCCCTCATGCCTGAAGCTAATGGGAGAGGACCTAGGCTTGCCTTCAAAGAAGTCCAAAATGTGGACTCAGAGGCACTAGCCATAGTATAGCAGGGAGGGTGCTTGTCTTGCACATGGCCAATCTGGGTATAATCTCCAGCATCCCATATGATTCCCTAAACTTCATCAGGGGGATCTTTCAGTGCAGAGACAGGAGTAAGCCCTGAGCATCCCTGATGTGGCCCAAAAGAAAAAAATAAAAAGCGCAAGGGCTGGAGCAATAGCACAGACAGTAGGGTGTTTGCCTTGCATGTAGCCAACCTAGGTTCTATCCTAGGCATCCTATATTGTCCTCTGAGCCTGCTAGGAGCAATCCCTGAGTGCAGAGCCTGGAGTAAGCCCAGAGCACCATCAGGCATGGCCTTAAAAGAAAAAGAAAAACAGGCTGAAGAGGTAGCACAACTGTAGGGTGTTTGCCTTGCACGCAGCCAATCCAAGGCAGATGCTGGTTCAAATCCCGGCATCCCATATGATCCCCCCAGCCTGACAGGAATGATTTCTGAGCACAGTGTCAGGAGTAACCCCTAAGCGCCACCAGGTTTGACCCAAAAACAAACAAACAAACAAACAAACAAAAATAGAAAACAAGCAAAGAAGTCAAAGGCACCCAGTGGAAAGTGGGGGTTCTGGGAGCCACACTTGGGCCAACTGACCCTTAGCCCAAGTCCTTTCTGCTGAATTACATGGCCCTTTCTCTGTGACTTGCCTCTGTGGAGGATGGTGGCTGAAATGCCCAGTTCTATTCTGGGGGCTGGTTCTTCTGCTGACCAGATAGGCCCCTTGGACCAAGCTCCATCTCACCCATTCGGAGGGATCATGTGTGGGGCTGGGCTGGGTATGATGTTCTCTAAGTCTAGTCTGGACACACATAATGTAGACTGTGCTGTCATACACATTTGGTGTCATCTCTCACACTCTTCCTCCAGGTGCCTCTGTCCTTTTTGCAAATCTTTTGTCCCTTTGGCGTTCACAGCTCATGCTGTAGGCCAAGGTGACAGGTACCCAGAAAATGGTCCCTGTTCACATGAAGAATAGTTTGTGGGGACCCCAGGGACTCTGGGAAAGGGTTTTCTTCTCCCCTTTCTATGATGCTGTTAGCTTAGCTGACAGAGAGTGCCCCAGTGTGCTGCTCCATTTTACACCTGGGTAAACTGAGGCCAGGAACCTATAGCCAATAGCATCATTTTCTCTGCATGGTACTGAGTGTTCAGACCAGTGGTTACTCACTCCCTTGCTTGTTCAGAGATGCCGGGACCATGCAGACTCACTAAAGTTGTCGAGAACAATAGGGAGTGACCGCCAGGAGCCTCACAGCCAAACCGCCCTCAAGCGGGCATGAATGCACCCAAGGGGACCACCCAGCACCTCAGGGCAGAGCTGAGCTTTTGGCGGTCATCAGGAGCCTAGTGATCTCTGCAGCTGGGTCAGAGGGAAGGATCCTCAGGGGAAGCCAGAGCTGTGCCACCGCAGAGCCTGGACCCAGCCACACCTCACAGACTGCAGGACACCCACCCCCTGCAGTGAACCCACAACAGACAAGTCTTGGGGACCCGGGCACACATACCTTTAGGATGGCATTATTGTCATCGATCAGGGTGTCGGTCACCTCCACCTGCTTCTCCTCCACCACCTTCTGCAGCACCATTCGGAAGGTTCCCACTAGCCTGGACAGAGCAGAGGGGGTGAGGCCCTGCGTGAGGAGTGGTGGGGGCAGGACCGAGTGAGGCTGATATCCCACAGGACCCAGGTCTGAGGTATGCTGGAGCCTGGCCTGTGCATGCATGCTGAACTGTGACACATTTGTAGCTGGGAGACCCCAAGGGGGTGCTGACACACTGGGTGTAGGCCTGAATGGACCTCAGTGCATGGAGTTGGGGCTCAGTGGAGTCCTGGATCTGATCCCGGGTTCCCCAGGCCTCTATGCAGGTGTCCTGTTCTAGAGGCCTGCAGGGCAGAGTCCTGAAGAGTCTGGACTCAGTCAGAGGGTCAGGGTGTGAGTTATCTGCTCCCTGAGAGCAGAGATGGCTCACCCAGCCGATAGTCCAACTACCTCAACTTCAAGCCTTTTTTTTTTTTTTTCTTTTTGGTTTTGGGTTTTGGGTTACACCCGGAAGCACTCAGTGGTTACTCCTGGCTCCATGCTCAGAAATCGCCCCTGGCAGGCACGAGGCACCATATGAGATGCCGGAATTTGAACCACCATCCTTCTGCATGAAAGGCAAACGCCTTACCTCCATGCTATTTCTGTGGCCCCAACTTTAAGCTTTTTATTTAGGGCAGAGCTTCTTGAACATTTTGTACTCCAGATGTGTAATGCAAACAGCACTTCCAGAAACATCTGGATTAACTTGGAATGAGCTGGTGATAGTGGTGGATTCAGGATCTTCACACTTGGGCATGTGACCCCATGTGGAACCAGACCCACAATTTAGAAGTTGGGGTTTGAAGACAGGTTAGAACCTCTGTGTCCCAGAGCCTAGCTAGAGGCAGCACTTTAGCATTTGGCTGCTTTTTAGGGGTACCAGCCATGGGGACCCATTTCAGGGGTTCTCCCTGGTTAGGGCCAGCTCTAGCTCTGCCAAATGGGTAGAGATAGCTATGGGTTCCCCGAATACCTGACCAGCTAGCTGCCTTGCTCTCCACCTCTGCACCAGCTCTGGCTGGATTCCAATAGAGAACTCATTGCTCTGTAGTTCTAGGAGAGAACAGGGAACTCTAAAAGGGGATTCCCCATGATGTAGGTGAACACTGGGACTGGGGAACTCTCTGGGGTTCAGAGAGATCTCAGGGTCACTCCTGACCATACTTAGCCTCTAGGACAGATAGTTGCATTCCCAGATGCATAGCTACAATGCAGAAATGTTGGGGATAAGCAAGGTTACCTGGGTGTGAACCTCATTTTATGTTTGTGTATGTCTTTTTAAAAAATTGTTAGCCACACACAGCAATGCTGAGGCTTTAGTCCTGGCTCTGCATTCAGGAACTATTCCTTGCATGCTCTGGGGGACTATATAGGATGCCAAGGATCGAACCCAGGCCTTCCCTCTGACTTGCAGAGCTTCCAGAAAACGTGTGACCTGGCAGGACTTTCCCAGGAGACACAGAGAAGCCGCAATGCAGCGAGAGGCCCCTAGGGGGCGGGAGGGAGCGATTTTTCCCTGCAAATGCTGGGAGAAGCAGCTGGCACCTTCTAGGTTTAGAGAAGGGATAAGTCCAGGGGGTTCTGAGAGGAGCCTTGTTTCCTTCCATGTCCTCCTGACACACAGCTCTCAGGAGCCAGTGCTTGTTCCACAGTGCACTCCAGCACCTAACAGATCCCTTCTTCCTGTCCATGGGCTCCTAGCCCAGCCTGCTCAGAGACAGAGAGGACAGCTGAGAGATTGGGGGAGCTCATTGGGGCTGAGGCTCAGGCCTCATTGATTTTCCCAGTGGGTGGAAGCAGGGCCCCACTGCTGGCTGCTGGGCTGTGGTTTGAGTTCCAGCCTCATCTTGCTCTTGCTGCCCTCATCCCCACACAGAAGCTGCCATCTGTGCTGGGGACACTCTGAACACAAGGTCTCGGCCCCTGCAGCCTACTCTAGGCTGGACTCTGGGAAATAGGGGTATTTCTACAGGGGCAATCTAGGGCATCTAGTAATTGCCACCCACCTTTACCCAATTAAAAATACAAATAATAGGGCCCAGAGAGATAGCACTGTGGCGTTTGCCTTGCAAGCAGCCGATCCAGGACCAAAGGTGGTTGGTTCGAATCCCGGTGTCCCATATGGTCCCCCGTGCCTGCCAGGAGCTATTTCTGAGCAGACAGCCAGGAGTGACCCCTGAGCACTGCCGGGTGTGGCCCAAAAACAAAAAAAAAATACAAATAATAAATTATATTATTTGAATTGGAGGGACTCGGTGATAAGCCAGCGATTAGGGCACATACCAAGCACGCACAGACCTGGGTTCAATTCCCAGCACCACATGGTCTCCTGAGCACCACCTGAATAGTTGTGAGGTCCCCATCACTATGGGGTGTAATCAGGTATCCCTAGCACTGCAGGGCATTGGTGGGCCTCTGTCCTGAACCAACAACTTAGTTGGATATAAATCACTCATTGGCACCACTTGGGACCCCCTCCCCCCAAAATGAAATGGGCAACTGATAAGATCCCAGCCCTAGGGAAGTGAGGAAAAGCTATGAGGGAAAACTTTGCCTTTTTTTTTTTAACAATTGTGTTAAATTGGTCTGTGTGAGTGCTGCTAGGTTAGCATTGCTTGGGATGCTCTAAGACCTGTGTCTGGGACTCAGTTTCCCCTGGAGGTTCATGAAAGGAACTGTGTCCTAATCTTCTGTCCCTGGCCACCTCTCTGTTGTGGCTTAAATCCATTGTGGCTCAAGTCCATTGTCATTCAAGACTCATTCATTGTCATTCAAGACTCCTCCCTGTGGACAGATGAGGCCAAGGGCTGGCTTGGTTGGGCAGGGGCAGAATTCTTAGGCAATGAGCCTGGAAAGTAGGGGGCTGAGGCATAGAGGGGCCCACACGAAGGCCACAGGAGCCCCAGGGCCTGTCAATAATTCAGGGATCTCCCCTGGGAGCAGGTATCAAGTGACCTAGGTCTGACCAGGCCTTACTGCTGTCCCGGATCCTGAATAATTGAGGAGTCCTAGGAGACTGGCGCCAGGGTCTGGCCACCCCCACAAGGAGACCTGGATGGGCAGAGGGATGTATGAGAAACTCTGACCTGAAGCCTCTGTGAGACTCAGTTTCCCAGCCACATTGAGCTCAGGGTTCCCAGATGCTCTGACATCTACTCTTCTTTCTGGTCCTCAGCTTCCGGTTCTATTTGCATGTCTGTTTACTTCCGATGGAGTATGCACCCATATTCTGGTTCCTACCTCACCTCTCAGCTCACCCTGGGAAAAGGGTGGATAGACTTCATCTCAGGGTTCCCTGAGGGTGGCGAGTAAATTTCTGCCAAACTTCCTTAAGAGTTGCTGTGTGTAAGATATGGTTCTTGGGAGACCAAGGAAGGCCTCTCTGCCTTTCATTCTTTCCCTGGGAGTTTCTCTACACCCTTTACTCTGCTGAGATCTTATGGGCTCTTGATAAAAACTGTGGAATCCTTGGAACTCTGGAAATCCAGGGCTTCCTGAAATCTCTGCAATGCCTTGGTTCATTCTCCACTTACCTCTTCCCATGCCTAAGAACTCATTGCTTCCCAAGACTGTACCTTGGCCAGGCAGTTCTGACTAGCTTTCAGAGGTTGGCTTTTTTCTAGCAATGCCACCTGGTTATGAGCTTACATCTTGTCACATAGCTCTCTTTTCTCTTCCACATGGCAGAAATTCTGGGGCATGTGTGTGGTTGGGAGAAGGTGTCACTTCTTAAGTTCTCCTCTTAGTAGCTTCAGTGACTAGAACAATGTTTGCCTTATACAGAGTATGTACTCAAGAAGTGACTAATGTGTGAATGGAAAGAATGGTGGATGAATGAGTAAATGAATGGATGAATAGGTGGGTGGATGGATGGATGTGAGTGGGTGAATTGATGGATGAATGGAAGAATATATGAGTGAATGGATGGATGGATAGGTGGATGAATGGATAGGTGGGTGGATGGATGGGTGGGTGGATTGATAGATGGGTTATGGAAGGAAGGATGATGGATGAAAGGATAGGTAAATGGAAGGATGGTGTGTGGATGGATGATAGATGGAAGGACAAATTGATGAAGGATGGGTGAAATGATGGCTGGACTAAGGATGACTGGATGGGAGAATGGTAGTATGGAAAGTTGAAAGAATATATGAGCATGTGTTCTTTGTTTTATCCCTTCTAGATTCTCTTCCCTTTGCCAAGGCAGGATTTACCATCCCTGTCCCCAGAAACCACAGGGCAGAGTCTGCCAGCATTCAATCCAATGTGTCTGAGAATAGTGGAGCCCTGTCCTCTGTACTCCAATTGCTTTACTTCTCTTGATCTGACCTGGGAGAAGATCAGCCTTTCTTTTGCTTTTATTTCCTCCCACTGAGCTCTCTGTGGATAACACCTCCATACCCTTTCAGACATGTTGCAATTTAGTTTGACCTCAGGCTGCTAAGAAATTAGTTTTTGAGCTCAAGAGAGAGCTTGGCATTTATTAAATTCAAACCCCTTACTACGCTGTTCAATTGCTTCCAGTGCTGTTAATGGTACAGAGAGAAGGCAGGAGGTCCCTTGATTGAAGCCCTTGCCATGATAGTGCTCATGGGGTGGCAGGTACCTTCCCTTGAAGAACAGAAGCCCCATAGGGGAGGCTTTTCACTCTGCTCACTTTCTCCCATGCAGTAAAAATCCAACAAATGCTTGCAAAATGAATGAATGAATGAAAGAACATGAGTTCATTCTATTCTCACAGCTTCTCTTTGCAATAAGCCCACATCCTCTCTCTAGGTGAGCTCAGATCTGAGGTAACAGGCCGGCTCACCCAGTCAGGGACTGATTCAAGGATCTGGGGTCAGGACTACCTCCTAAATCACTGTGTCACTCAGCCACAGAGCTCCCCCTAAAGTGACCAGGAGTGAGGTGGTGGCCAAAAGAGCAGAGAATTGATAGGCTATGGGAATAATGTCAGCCATGGATAGCCTCTACTGGACAACTGCCCCTCGGTATCGTGAGGAGAGACTCCTTGTGAGGGGGCAAGGTCTGGGGATAAAGAGGAGAGCAAGAAGCTGGGGACAGAGGGGAGAGTAGGAGACTGAAGAGTTCTTGGGGACAGTGGAAGGGGACACTGAAGGCAAGATAATGGAGTTTAGAGGAGTGGCCATTGAAAGTCAGTTGGGAGCAGATTGAGGGTGCCTCAGAGAAAGAGGGAAGTCCAGGAGGCATGACAGATCCCTCCCTCCCTCCCTGTTCCCCAACCTACTTGTTGCTGAAGACTTTGCTGTAGTTGAAGATCTGAATCTCCAGCATCTCATTGCTGTTGATGTTACTGGCCACTGGCCACCGGAAGGTCTGAGGAGAAAGGGACAAATGTGGATTGGGGGGGGGCAGAGTGAGAGAAAAGGAAGAAGGAAACCTTCTGGTGATCTGTCCTGTCTGGGTCTATGCAAAGACCTGGGCAGAGTCCCTCTTACGGCCTCCAACTCTCAGAGTACATGTGTGAGGGGAGGTGAAACCAGAGGCCTAAAACCAGGGGGCTGATACCAGTGCAAGGGTAGGTGAGAGCTGAGTTAGCACATGTGCTCATTGGGATTGGCAGGATCTGGCTCTCTTGTCTGGATCTTCCTGACACACCCAGGCTTGACTTTGAAGCAGAGGCCCCTACACTCTGATGTTCCCTTCCATTCACACATAATCTACCTCATTAATGTTCTTGTCATGGGGTCTCTTAGGGTCAGGCCCCTGAGGAGAGAGAGAGTACATCTCCCACCCCAGTGTGTCAGCCTGCTTCCCTCCTTTCTTGGCCTCAGTGATGACACTGGACTGGAAGCGCCCATTTCTCAGAAGCCAGAGCAACAGCAACTAGGCCATGGGCGCTTCCTGGGAGATTCCTCCAAGGCCCATTCCACCTGCCAGTATCCTATTCCCAGGGGCATTGGGAAGGTAAAGAGCTTCATTATGTTCTGAGGGCACTTGTCTGAGGGCATTTTTCTGGGACAACAGCACACAGAAGCTGAGGCCCATGGGCAGGGGAACCTGTAGTTCAAGTTATCAGCAACTTCTGAGTCTCTCAGGAGCTGAGGAGACTGATAGATTCTGGTCAGGGTGTCAGGTATGTGCTTCACTCTGGGAACCTGTGAGTGCAGAGCAGGTCATTCATCTTTCCTGACGCTCCCCAAACTGTGTGAGACTGTGATGAGATATGAGGAATGCCTTATCATCAGAGTGGAAAGTTCTGGGCTGTGCTGTCTGTCTGTGCATGTCTATCTAGGGAAGGCGCAGGGGATACTTGTGGCCCACAGAGGACATTTACCCAGCCCACCAGATGTTTTTGTTACACCTGCTTGTCCTGCTTAGCAGCCAACTCGTCCCGGGCCAGGAGCCAGTGCGCATGTGTGATTTGGAGCTGGACTGGGCTAAAGTAGCCAGTGTGACCATTGATGGTGCTCCGAGCATGGTGGAGAAAGAAGTAATTGCTCACTTTGACCAAGAGATGGACAAAAACAACCATTCTCACACATTAGCCATCTATTGCCTCATCCACCAGTAAGTGTTGTGTAGTAAATCACTAAAGTAGGACTCTGGTATGAAGATTGTGGTATCTTGTGTTAACTTCATTAGAGATATTGCACTAACCACAGACAATTTCAGAAATTTCTGTCTGAGCTAAATGCTGCCCACCTGGGTACAGCTCCTCTGCCTACTAGGCAGAGCTCCCAAAGGGCAGGGCAGGGCAGAGCTGGTAGCCATGGTAGAACCTAACTGGGGTTCGAATTCCACAGGACGCTTAGGGTACAGGGAGTTGCTCCAGCCCCTGACTTGCCAAACTCTTCCTCTTTGTCCTACACATACTTTGGAGGGGGGTGTCTGAGGGTGCCACCCTACAGGCTGCAGGGGGGCTGCGTGCAGCCGGGCTGGCTCCCCAGGGTGGGGGATGGATGCTGGCCTGGCACAAAGGCTGGATCTCTGCTCCTGGAGGGATTGGGAGGGTCAGTGCAGGCTCAAGTTCCAGCCCTGAAAGGTGACCCAGGCAGGCTCCATTTCCATCCATTGTGCTCCCAGCATTGTTTTCCTTCCAGGCACCCACTGCCTCCCTCCCCATTCCTAGGCCCTTGTCTAAGCGAAGGTGTGTGGGGGTAGAGAGGGGGCAGTGCCTAGGCATTTCTGTCTTTGATTTTTTTCACCCAGGCCCAATACTATGAAACCCTTAGAGCAAGGAGTAAGTCTCCACTGTGTAGACAAGGAGCCCAGAATTCCTGCCTGAGGTCACACAGCCTAGGGCCAGGGTAACACAGGTGACCTGAGGTCTAGACTGCTGTGTTCTGGCCTGGCTGAGGGGCCCCTGTAGCCCCGATGTCTGAGGAGGGTGAGGATAGTGATCCCAGGCATGCCTGGGGCCTTTGGAGGTTTTATGAGAGGCAGCTGAGGTTCCTTTGCTCAAGATTCTAGAAACAGATCTAACTCTGGGCAAGCAGTCAAACATAAATATGGAACTTCTTTGCCTGATTTGGGGGCTTGCATGCCAGAACAGTGCCAGCTCTGGGTCTCTGAGCAGGACAGTGAGGGTACGTCTGGCCTCCAGGAGCAGCCAGGGCTGCAGGTCACAGTTCAGAAGGAGAAACAGAGGTAAAAGGCAGGGAGAGAGGGCCAGAGGGCGGCCAAAGAAGGGCTCCCTGCTGGCTTTTGAGGGGTTGGCCTTGCTCACAACTTCTTGACCTGCAGTGCTGTTTACCACAGAGACTGACTGACAGGGGAGGTGCCAGGGTCCCAGGACATCCTTCCTGGGGCAGCCCAGTGTGGAGGCCAGCAAGGACCAAGAACTTGGGGTGGATAAGGGTTGAGTTCCTTTTTGTTCTGTTTTGTATTGTTTTGGGGCCACACCCAGAGGTGCTTCTGTTATTCTTGACTTTGCACTCAGGGTTCACTCCTGGTGGGCTTGGGGGACCTAAAGGGGTGCTCAGGATTAAATTTGGGTCTGCTGTGTGCAAGGCAAATGCTTTCCATATTTTACTATCACTCTGGCCCCAGGTAAGGTAAGAGTTACTCAGAAGGCCATTATCAGTTCCATCCCATTCAAGGCCAGGGCATCTAGACTTTCCCTCCTGCCCTAGGATGAGTGTGGCCATCTCACCACTGTGCTCTAAGCACAGGTCCCTTTGCTCCCACCTTTCTGCTTCTGCCACTGCTGGGACCCACGAGAGGCAGGTGAGGTTTGTGGGGAGGCTGTAAGGATCCTCATGACTTCAGAACATCAGTCTGGTAGGAACACTCTGCTCAGTGCCTGAAACATTGTCATGTCAGACAGGGTCCCCCAGCTGTCCACCTGCCCAGTGGACAGCTTTGGGAAGCAGGAGGACACGGTGATTAACTCTGACTGTTACGGACACTCGCAGCTCAGATGTCCCATTCAGTTAGTGGAAAGGGGTGTCGGGTTCCTCGCTGGCTAGAAGCCTGGGTGGACATGTCCCCTGGGAGACATGGAGGGACCTGGGAATGGGATGTTGCATCTGACCAACTTGCCGAGGGGCAGAGACAAGTGACAAGTGTGTCAGCAGAGCGGCAGGAGGGCAGGGATGTCCCATATAAATTCTCAGCCCAGGTGAGGCCCTGAAGTTCCCAAAGACACACAGCCTGGAACTGGGGGGCAGAACAGTGGCCCTTTGGCTTGGTGACTGCTCAGTCACATCCCATGGAGTGCCTTGGGGCCTTTCCCAGCCTACACTGAGCCCGTGTGAGAGGCAAAGTCTACGAAGATGGGTCACCACAAGAGGTTACTTTGTGCTGAGCTGCTGAAGCCAGATAGTTGCTTTGGTCCAGTCAACATAAGGAAGCAACAGAAAAGCCAAAAGGAACCATAGGGACTAGGAAGAGAAAGACAACTAGACCCACTCAGGGGTTGAGGAATGGGAAAGACCAAGTCTGGCTGACTTGTGGGGAGATGGAGACTCCTCAACAGCCTGGAGGCTGGAGGTATCTTCAGTGGGAGAACTGTGAGGCATCTCTGGGAGGTTGTTAGGGGGTGCCCAGCAGCTATTTTGGTCAAACTCTCCCTCATAACCGACTGATGGTAGGTTCTGATCTGTAGGTTCAAGAGTTCAACTGCAATGGGTCTACAAAAGTTCTGACAAGCCTGTTACTCTGCCTGCCTTACACTGCCCTCCATCCACTCAGGACAGACAGCTAGGCCTCTGGAGTTGTTTGAGCACATGACCAGACAGATTCTGGGGTGCTGGACAGGCCAAGTGGAGAGACCCATGGAGACAAGGTCTCAGCAAGAGGAGACCCTCCAGGGAATGGCACTGACCCATAGCATGGTGCCCAGAGAACAGGTACATGGAGGAAACCATAAGGAAATAGAGTTACAGGCAGATCAAAGTCAGGAAAGGCAAAGGAAAGAACAATGGAGTCAAGTTGGAAGATCCTTTGGAAAAACTCCCTGAGATGACAATTGGAAAAAGTTAATAGACAGAAAAATGAAGCAAAGATAAGGAAAGGTAGTTTAAGCACTGGGTGAAAGGGATATTTGGGGAGAATGATGGAGAGAGAATTTTCTCTAATTAACCAAAGACTAAGGCCATCCACTTGAAAAAAAATTTTTACAATAGTGTTAATAGGAAAGATAAAGACACCATAATTAGGTGCATCATAATCAAATTTAAAGTTATCAATGATAAAAAATTAATTATACCTCCTTTTCTAGAGGGAAAAAAAGAGTCCCCACAAATGTATAAAATAATCAGATACCTTTAGACTTCTTAGCAGAGAATATTTTTGAGGTTATAAAGGAAAAGAATTTTGAGTTTCAACGTTTTTTTAAATCTATAATCAGAGAGTCTTCAAATTTATGAGCTAAACTCTCCTCAGGTTTAAGAAGCTTTAGAGTTCCTCCACAAAAACCCAAATGAAAAATTCTTCTGGAAGGGTACTTGAGAAAGAAAAATACTTCTGAAAGATGCTTACAAAGAGAGATGTCAAGGTGATAAAAATATCCCGACTAAGGAGTAGGACAAAAAAAATGGGGGTGGGAAGAGAAATATTCATTCAAAGAAACCTAGAATTAAAATTCTGATGTAGACAGAATTAGTATGAGGGTGTGGGTTGAGGCAGGAGGGGAAATCAAAGGGCATTACAGGTGGGGCCGGAGAGATAGCATGGAGGTAAGGCATTTGCCTTGCATGCAGAAGGACGGTGGTTCGAATCCCAGCATCCCATATGGTGCCCCGAGCCTGCCAGGAGCAATTTCTGAGAGTAGAGGCAGGAGTAACCCCTGAGCACTGCTGGGTGTGACCCAAAAACAAACAACAACAAGAAAGGGCATTACAGGGCATTTTTTGCATGTTTGTTGGATTCAGGGCCAAACCTGGCATCGCTCAAAAGTTACTCCTGGCTCTGCATACAAAAATCACTCCTGGCAGGCTCAGGGGACCATATGGGATGCTGGGAATCGAGCCCATGTCCATCTTGGATCAGCCACATGCAAGGCAAGCACCCTAACACTGTGCTATCACTCTGGCCCAGGCATCACAGGGTATTTTTAAGAAGTGGTTGGGACTGCTCAGAGTGAATCACATGCCCTATATATAGGTTGCCCTGGTTTCCATCACCAGCAGCTCTGATCAAAGCCCCTATTATGAGAGGGGAAATTATGGTTTCTTCTTTAAATGATCAATAGAGTAACATAAGGGTGTTTTTTTATTTTTTATTTTTTATTTTTTGGGGGGTCACACCTGTCAGCGCTCAGGGGTTACTCCTGGCTCCACGCTCAGAAACTGCTCCTGGCAGACTTGGGAGACCACATGGGATGCCGGGATTTGAACCAAAGACCTTTTTCGTGAACAGCAAACGCCTTATCTCCATGCTATCTCTCAGGTCCCGGGTGTTTTTTTTGTTTTTTTTTTGAAAACAAAAATACAACGTCAACCTTTCCAATAAAAACAACAACAACAACAAAAACCTGATCTAGCCAGTAGGAAGCTGGAAAGAAGAAAATACAATTGGAGATGTAAAAAAAGATGGCAGTAGAAAGAAACTTTCTGGGAAAAAAAAAACTCAAAACAAAACATTGTAGCCATCTAAATATAAATGGTAAAACTTATCAGTTAAAAGAGACTTAAAAAAAATATATATCCAAGGGGGTATGTCATGGCACAGCAAGTAGGGCGTTAGCCTTGTACATGACTGGTGGCTGACCTGAGTTCAATCCCCAGCATCCCATGTGATCCCCTGAGCCTATCAGGAGTGATTTCTGAGTGCAGAGCCAGGATAAATCCTAAGCGCCAGGTGTGGCCTCCAAACCAATATATATGATGCATTTGGAAACTAATCATTAACCTGGGTCTCAAAGAACATCATAAAGGAAAATAAATATTCAAGAAGAATATGGAGAGCTGGAGCAATAGCACAATGGGTAGGGCGTTTGCCCTGCATGTGGTTGAACTAGGTTTCCATATGGTCTGGGAATCCTGGGGTCCATATTCTGGGATCACCCTAGCATCCCATATGAATCCCCGAATAATTTTATTTTTATTTTTTTGGTTTTTGAGTCACACCCGGCAGTGCTCAGGGGCTACTCCTGGCTCTACACTCAGAAATTGCTCCTAGCAGGGCCGGAGAGAGAGCACAGTGGTAAGGCCTTAGACACAGAAGGACGGTGGTTCTAATCCTGGCATCCCATATGGTCCCCTGAGCCTGCCAGGAGCAATTTCTGAACATGGAGCCAGGAGTAACCCTTGAGCACTGCCGGGTGTGACCCAAAAATCAAAAACCAAAAAAAAAAAAAAAAAGGATTAAGTCACTTTGTAGGATTCCATTAGGGCTGCATATAGATGAGGGCAGGGTGATAAGTGATGCAGCAATTGGCCAGCATGAGTCAAGTTCAGAGTTGGACCCCTGCAGCTGGAGACCTTTCCTATCCCACTGCAGGACTGCCAGGCGGGGCTCAAGTTAACACAGAGAAACAGCGTCAGTAGGGCAAAATTGATTGCTTTCTATACATTTATTAAGGGGCAAGAAAAATTTAAAACAGCGGGTTTAGCATTTGTCTCAAGACGTTGGAAAGAAGCCCAGGAGGAATAAATACAGAGAAGAGAAATATTAAGATATCAAAATGAAGAACAACAGCGGAGATTAATGAAACCAAAAGTCGTTCTTTAACAAGATCAATGAGATGGTGGCTTCTTAGCCAGGCTGACCTACTGAGACAGAAGACGCAGATAAATGAAACGAGGAATAAGAGGGAGGAAATGAGTAGGCACAATTATTAGTGGGAAGGAGTTAAAGCCATGTAAAGACATCATTATAAAAGTTGTGCTAATTTGAACACCTTATGAAATATGAAAGTGCCTAGAAAAAAACATAAAAAACCCAAATGTGTACAAGCAGGCACAGAAATGAAAAAGGGGGGCCGGAGTGATAGCACAGTGGGTAGTGCGTTTGCCTTGCATGCGGCTCACAAGGGCCAACCTAGAGTTCGATCTCCAGCATCCCATATAGTCCCCCAAGCCTGCCAAAAACATTTTCTGGCAGGCACAATTTCTGAGCCCAGAGTCAGGCATAACCCCTGTTCAAAGCTGGGTGTAACCAAAAACCAAAAACAAATAAACAAACAAAAAATGGAAAAGGCAATTACATGTTCTCTCCCCAAACTGGCCAGATGTCAAGGGGCATTTTAATCAAAGGCATTTGTTTCTTTGCAAACATAAGGAGAGAGTAAATTCCTATTTGAAGCAAACTGAATCTTAATTCTAGGCTGTACAGTTTTCTGCACATATCTGAAAAATTCCTAATTAAAAATGTTTGCCTGTTGCATCTAACAGTATATAAAACGATTCCATTGGGAAACCTAGAAAAGAGAAATTATGATGCCCTGACAGCTGCAAAAAAAGCTTTTGATAAAGTTCAAAACCTTTTATAATAAATAACAAAGTCAAGACCCCATTACAATAAACTGGTGTGGATGATAAAACTTTAAATGCCTTCATTAGGGCTGGAGAGATAGGATAAGAGAAATGCACTTCTCTTGTATATAGCTGACCTGAGGCTAATTCTCAGCACTTCTTATGCTCTCCCAAAATAAGCCACATCAGGAGTGATCCCTGAGTGAAGAGCCAGGTGTAAGTCCTGAGCACAAATAAATACACTGATTTTCTTTAATGCCAACAATTAGGAAAGGATATCTATCACTACTTAAAAACTTTAGTTGCTTTATTCTTGGGTTTGGAGTCCATATTCAGTGGTACACAGGGCTTACTCCTGGCTCTGTGCTCAAGGATCATGTCTGGTAGTGCTCAGGAGACCATATGAAGTGCCAGGGATTGCACTAAGGTCAGATACATGCAAATAAATTGGATTAACCCCAGTACTATCTCTCTGTCTTTTATCACTTCTAATACTTAATGCTAAACTAGAAATTATGACCAATGCTCTAAAGATCAGAATATAAAGAGTTAGTATTGGAAAGGAAGATATGAAACACTTATTTCTATAAATAATATCATATACTGGGCCCGGAGAGATAGCACTGTGGCGTTTGCCTTGCAAGCAGCCAATCCAGGACCAAAGGTGGTTGGTTCGAATCCCGGTGTCCCATATGGTCCCCCGTGCCTATCAGGAGCTATTTCTGAGCAGACAGCTAGGAGTAACCCCTGAGCATCGCCGGGTGTGGCCCAAAAACAAATAAACAAAAAATAATAATATCATATACTTGCAAAAACAGAAAACAATATACAAACTAGTAAAAACCAATAAGAGTTCAGTCAGGTTGATAGAGAAAAGATGAATATATAAAGGAACAGAACACATTCATTTATTGGGGCCAGCAGTAAGGGCAGTTACTTTGTACACAGCTGACCAGGTTTGATCCCCAGTATCTCATATGGTTCCCAAGTCTGCCAGGAGTGGGGTTTTTTTTTTGTTGTTGTTGTTGTTTGTTTGTTTGTTTTTGCTACACTCGGTGACTCTCAGGGGTTATTCCTGGCTATGCACTCAGAGATCACTCCTGGCTTGGGTGACCATATGAGATGCTGGGGGATCAAACCGAAGTCCATCTTAGGTTAGCGCAAGCAAGGCAGGCGCTCTACCGTTTGCACCACTGCTCTGGTCCCAAAGAGTGTTTCTTGAGTGTAGAGCCAGGATTAATCGATGAGCACCACAGGGTGTGACCCCAAAACAAAACAAAACAAAACAAAAACATTGGTCTATTCCAATAATGATTAGCTAAATAACGAAATAAAAGAAAAACATTCAAATAATAAAGCATCTTGATAAATAATCGAGAATAACTACGACTTTTACATGGAAAACTTAAAAATCTTAGGAAAGATTAGTAGGCAGCTTGAATAGATTTTTTAATATTATTTTAAAATGGATATCTTAATCTAAAAATGGTCTTCCTGCCTGTGCTCATTGCATTGCTACTACCCTTGCACCCAACAGTAAATGAGTGGATAAAAAGTTATGGTATATGTACACAATAGAATACTACTCAGCTAAGAAAAGATAAAATCTTGACATTTGTTGCAATGTAGATAGGAGAAGGACAACTAGATTTCTTTTGCGGTATATAAAGAAACAAGGCAAGGGAATGGAAAGTTGTGAAAGATAAATTCTTCTACAGAACTAAGGTAACCAACCAGGTCAGGGGTCAGGAAGGAAGAGGTAGAACCTGGGGGTCAACAGGGCTACACTTGGGGAGAATACATGGTACTGGAAATTAGACTCAGGTCAGGCACATACTAGGCATATTGTCCTAACTGTGATATTATCTCCAAGGCCCTAAATGTTTTAATTAATCAATTTTAAAATTTAATAAAATGTAATCAAAATTCCAGTTGCATTTTGGAAGGACGTGATATAATTCTTCAAATATAATTTGAAGGATTAAGTTCCAAATAGGTCCATTGTGAAAGGGAAGGATAAGGAGAAGAAATAGGCCTCACTGGCTATTAAGACACACACACACACACCCTGACACACACACACACACACACACACACACACACACACACACACACACACACCCCATATAGAGAATAGTGTGAGAAGGTTTGAGGACAGACTAATGGGATGGGCCAGGCAGAATTGAATAGAAGATCAATGGAAAGCACATTTATTATAATTGCACTGGAATCCCAAAGCTCTAATGCCATAGAAGTCCTGGGTCACAGTCAGTGATGGATGGAAGCCTGGAGGAAGGGCTTTCAAGCTTGGGTAGACCAACAAAGGGCCGGCATCGACAATGTACAGAGTACTTGTGAATCATGGGGCTAGGACCACAAATGGGGAAAGGTATTGGACCCAAGGGGAAACTTCACCATGTCCTGAGATGAACAATAACAGTGTCCTAAGGTCTGTGAACATCCAAAATCCAGGTGAAGGGGAACAGGGGTTCACTCACTCACTCACTCACTCACTCACTCACTCACTCACTCACTCTACTGGAATCTACTGGAATCCTGATGAGCATGAGATGGAATGAAGAGTCAACACAAGCTCAGTGCGGGCAATGCCATATCCTGCCCTGGAGACCGCAAAGGGACTGTGTCCATGATTGGGGACAGGATGCAAACTGGGGGAGTGAGGAGAGAGTCAGGGGAGCCAGCTCATATGACTTGCAGAAACTCCTCAAAGCGGTGGGCATGAAGAGAAATTGAGTCTCTCTCAGGAATCACCACTGAGCTGACTCTGGGGTTCTGGGGGTGAAGAAGGAGTCAGGAGGGTGTTTCCAGCTGGGTCTAGGGTCTCCTACCTCATCGAAGTCGGCCACTTCCTCACAGTTCTCCAGGACTCGGGAATAGAAGGACTGGCCTAGGTGGGAGAAAGTTGAAGTGTTGAAGTTAGGCTTGGCCCTCCCATTGGGAACCTCCCATTTCTACCATCATCAGAGGCCAAAAGCCCAGAAAGAGCAATTCCATTCACACTCATGCCCTCTGCCCTCTCAACAGCCCCACAAGACAACGGGTCAAGGCCATGAGCTCCACTTTGTGAGTAGACAGGCCAGAGAAAGGAGAGTGGGCCCCTTTTGCCCTGACTCCTTCAGAATTTCTCGGTCTCCTTGGCTTTGCTGGCCTTCCTGGCCCATGCCTGTCCTGAAGAGAAGCCTGAACCCCAGGGTGGCATTGGCCCCTGTGAACATGTCTACAGCCAGGACAGGTCCTAAGGTCATATCCAGATTTGTTCCCTTCATCTTCCTCCTGCTCTCCTCAGTTTTTTTTTCAGCTGCTCAGAGAAGAAATCATAAATGTTGCCCCACACTTGCCCGTACCCCTTTCCTACTGGTGAGAGTAATAGTATGAGAAAGATACACAGCCCCTCACTGGCCACCCCATCTTCATGTTCCATCCAGTTCTCCAGCTGCTCAGGTAGAACTGGCCGGGATAGGAGAGGATGGTAGCCTGTGTGAAAGACAGCCCAGGTCTCCTCCCTGGGAACAGCCAATGGAGTGAGTAATGTGGTGGGAAACTGGGGTACAGGGAAGTGTGAAATACACAGGGTCTACCCCAGGGAAAGAACCCAAGTAAAGGGAGGAGACTTGGTTGGCAATATTTTATGCCATGCACCCAGAGGCACAGTGTTGTATCCTGAAACCTGTATGTATCCCAAGGTACAGTTTGGCATCCTGAAATATGTACCCCAAGATACAACTCAGTGCCCTGCAGTGTGATTCACTATCCAGAAACATGGCCCCAAGTCATACCTCAGCACCCTGCTTCAGGCACTCCACACAGCATGTGATACTTCATGGCATGTGCCTCAGGCTACAATTTTTTTTTATTTTTAATTATATGAACAATGATACAAAGAAAGAGGACAAGGTAAAGTTACAGTGGAAGGACAATCACCCAAAAACAGAATTATCAGAAGAAATTCCCCTGCTGACACCCCCATTTTAAACTTACAATCAAAGAACGATAAAACAACCCATGTACAATTACTTTGTCCCCCAAGACCCCAGATTGCAGTTCATTATAAATTTTCCTAGAGGTACACAAAGCAATCTAAAGTCATAAAATTTATGTAACTCCTTAAACTTGAAGACATAGTAGGTTTTTACATTTCCATGTACTTGCATATTAGTTCAAGTCAACCTCAAAAGTTTAAGTGGTATTTTTTTTTTTAAGATTTAGAGTCAAAGGAGCACAGTAAAACGGTGTTAGAGTGGCAATTATCATTTGCATAGGCCCACCAAAGTATGGGGTACATGGAAAGGAAAAACCTTGGCCTAAATACAAGAAAACCCTACCCCTGAAGTTTCCTGACATAAGACCAATTCTAGGCTCCAGGCAAACTAGTTTGTTCAATCCAGGTCATTGTCTGTAGTGCCAATACAGTTTTATTTTCACACAGTCTCTGCTGTTGGTATCATGTTTCTATATTGAAGATCCTGAAATCTGTATATCCTACATAAAGTCAGGATGGTGTGGAGCGTCATCTAATTTCAACTCACAATTGAAGGGCAATGCAGAAATCCCTGTCCAGTATGCAGATCGTTGTTGCTTAAATCTTCTCAGTGTTAAGGGATGACTCTTTTGAGTAAATTGATGTCAGAGCAGCAGTAGAGTCTTCCCTGGTAGAGGATTGATTCCAGGTGATGTCATAGACAACTTAGGATATTACAAAAATGGCTTTCCTGGTTCAGGGATAAATGGAGAATGCCCAAACCTCTGAGGCCTGTACCAGGTCATCATGTCAGGATGTAAGGTCCCATTGCACCACAAGATTTGTGTGTTCCTATCTCTATTAGATAAGAACTTATTTGTATGTATAGTATTTTCCATTTCAATGTGTCTATGCAAACAAGGAACAATGCTACGTGGTGTTATCAGCGCATAAGGGGGCCGCAAGAACAAGTCCAACAATCCCCGTGACCTGGTTCAAACATAAGCATTAAACTGAGGGACTCTTTCACCAACATTCCTTATAAAAAGTGGGAAAAATAAACAATCTAACTTCAGACAGTGGACACAATTGTTAGGCTACAATTTTAAACCCCGCTAGATACACCCCCAGATTCAATATAGTGTTCTACAATATTTACCTCAAGATACAATTCTGAGTGCATAGAAATAGAAAGGTGGGCAGAAAATGAGGGGTGGGAAGATTGTTAGGGAATGGGACCATGGAGGAAGAGGTGTCAGTCTATGTGGAGGTACCCCGGTAGGTTAAAATCTTTCATTATTTAGGATAAATTTATTACCATTGAATAAGAAAGAAAGAGAGAGAAAGAAAGAAAGAAAGAAAGAAAGAAAGAAAGAAAGAAAGAAAGAAAGAAAGAAAGAAAGAAAGAAAGAAAGAAAGAAAGAAAGAAAGAAAGAAAGAAGGAAGGAAGGAAGGAAGGAAGGAAGGAAGGAAGGAAGGAAGGAAGGAAAGAAAGAAAGAAAGAAAGAAAGAAAGAAAGAAAGAAAGAAAGAAAGAAAGAAAGAAAGAAAGAAAGAAAGAAAGAAAGAAAAACTGAAAAGGGACATGAACAAGTTAAAAAGTTTAAAAAATCTCTGCATATGTCCGGAAAGCCCCCAAAAGGTTAAGGTGACCGCAACTGAAAATTCACTGAACTTGTACAACCTGTTATTGTGCCTGTGATAAATGTTCCAAATGTTTCCTGAAATGTAAAAGTCACTAAACTTCCTGAAATCAATGGTCATGCTGTATTCTGTAAATTTTCCATTGTACTGGAGTGTTATAAAAGAATTGCTGGATTTGTGATATATATACATATATATACATATATATATATAGTTGAACAATAAACCCCTTGATTTTGCATGAGACTTGGATCTTGGTGTCTTTGAAAGGCACGTCGTTCTTCCAGACTTAACAAAAAGAAAGAAAGAAAGAAAGAAAGAAAGAAAGAAAGAAAGAAAGAAAGAAAGAAAGAAAGAAAGAAAGAAAGAAAGAAAGAAGGAAGGAAGGAAGGAAGGAAGGAAGGAAGGAAGGAAGGAAGGAAGGAAGGAAGGAAGGAAAGAAAGAAAGAAAGAAAGAAAGAAAGAAAGAAAGAAAGAAAGAAAGAAAGAAAGAAAGAAAGAAAGAAAGAAAGGAAGGAAGGAAGGAAGGAAGGAAGGAAGGAAGGAAGGAAGAAAAGAGAGAAAGAAAGAAAGAAAGAAAGAAAGAAAGAAAGAAAGAAAGAAAGAAAGAAAGAAAGAAAGAAAGAAAGAAAGAAGAGAGAGAAAGAAATAGAAAGAAAGAGAAAGAAAGAAAGAAAGAAAGAAAGAAAGAAAGAAAGAAAGAAAGAAAGAAAGAAAGAAAGAAAGAAAGAAAGAAAGAGAAAGGAAGGAAGGAAGGAAGGAAGGAAGGAAGGAAGGAAGGAAGGAAGGAAGGAAGGAAGGAAGGAAGGAAGGAAGGAAGGAAGGAAGGAAGGAAGGTGGCTGTGATGGGAACTGAAAACATCCCTGGACAAGGTTGATCCATTGAATGGGCAAAGCAGAGAAGCCTACCAGAGTGGGGGTGTTGAGCAGGGGAAGAGAGCAAAATCACTCTGTGTGAACTCAGTTTTTGCTGTCTACACTGGAAGCTTTTCCAATGTACACACTTTATGAGCCAGGGATGGGGTTCAGGTCCTGGGTTTCAGCCCTGGCAGCACAAAAATAAATCATAATGTTTTACTTTTTTTTTCTTTTTTTTGGTTTTTGGGTCACACCCGGCAGTGCTCAGGGGTTACTCCTGTCTCTACGCTCAGAAATCACTCCTGGCAGGCTCAGAGGACAATATGGGACACCGGGATTTGAACCACCGTCCTTCTGCATCTAAGGCAAACACCCTACCTCCATACTATCTCTCCGGCCCCATTATGTTTTACTTTTGAAATCAAAAGTAAAAAACATTTAAATCCCACTAACCAAAACCAGCTAACTGTGTCCTTAAAGTCGTGTGTGTGTGTGTGTGTGTGTGTGTGTGTGTGTGTGTCTGTGTGTCTGTGTGTCTGTGTGTGTCTGCGTGTGTGTGAGTCTATGTAGATGTATGTATTGTGTCTCTCTGAGTATCTGTGGTTTTTGGATCATGCTTGGAAATGTTCAGGGCTTACTCCTGGCTCTGCTCAGGGTTTACTACTAGTAGTATTAAGGATTGAACAGATGCCAGGCTGTGCAAAATGTGCCCCATACCCACTTAGCTCTTCTGTCCTAAAGCCCTAGTTTAAGGCTACCTCAGTCCAGCTCCTGGGTTAATTCTGCTGTCACTGGAAGGAAAGGCTCAGGACTTCTGACAGGATCTGAGAGGCAAATTGTGTTCCCCTCCCACTGTCCCAGAGAAAATCTTGGAAACCAGTATGGGGTGGAGCTACATGGTCAGAGTACAGAGGGAAAAATCCCTTTATTCTCTAGTATGAAGAAGGACTTGTGAAGCTTGGAGCAGAAGGGACTCCATTTTGTCAATTGAAAGTCAAGTTTCCATTTAAAGTAAACAAGGCTCTGGTTACATTGAAAGGCTAAATTTCTATTCCAACAATAATGACGCAGTCCCCAAGGCCCTATAAACCATAATATACCACCCTAGAAATCTAGCCATCTAGCCATGAAACACCCTAGAAACACCCTAGAAATCTATCCATCTAGCCATGAAACACCCTAGAAACACCCTAGACAAGAGCTAATCAGCTTAAAGGTCAAGACTTCTTGCTTCCAGCCTTAGATAACCTGGCTTGTGACCCCTGGTGGGGAGGGGTCACCTTCCTGTGAGAGGTGGCCCTGATCAGTCAGTTTGTAGATTGTTGATAGATGGAATGAAGCTTTGCTTTATTTCAGTTGTGTGGTCTCGTCTGACTCCACGTGTGTGCGTGTGTGAGTGTATGTGTGCCCATATATGACCATGTCTGTCATCTGTGTGTTTGTATTTGGAACATCTGGGCCTGTGGGGAGAAGCCTGCCTCTCTGTTTAATGGGAAAGAAACTATCAAGCAGGAGTTGCTTACACAGGAAATAGGTGTGAGGAGACAGCTGGGAAAGAAAGGTTCTTGAGCACCCACAGGGGACAAAACAAACCAGTAAGAAAAAACATCTCAACATCAGCCCCCTGGCAGCCAGGAGAAGCAAATGAACATGAGTGATGGAAGCTGAGCTCCTTGGAATATCTCCCACGGGCCACAAACCAGGCCAGCAAGTCAGGTGAGCCGGAGTGTGCTCTAATGCTCCTCCTGGGACCATCTGAGCTGGTTAATCAAAGGGCTTTTATATTATTGAAGATACAGATGGGCCTGGAATAGGGCCCATTCAAGGGTCTCCTGGAGCAGCCCTGCCATGGAAGGGTTGGGGTTAAAGGGGCAGGCCTGATGACCCTGAAGTGAAGGAACCCCCCCTGGATAGTTTCTGAAGTCTTGTGAGAAAGGAAGGGATAGACTGTGCAATCCGCCGCTGCAGGACTCAAATTTGAAGACCCTGTTTCTTAATGCAGTTAAAAGCCTCAGACCCAGGGGGTGAATGTGGTGAATACCCTCAAATAAGACAATTTAAACTCTAGATGCTGAGAGGCGGGGGGGGGGGGGGGAAGTGTTGCAGAAATAAGTCAAATAAACTTCACAGAGAAGTGCAAAGGATTGATTTCTTAGGATGAAACCAGACTGCCTTGTGGCCTTTCTGAAAAGTCTCTTTTTAGAAGGGTTGGATAAACCGCCACAAGGATCCTTCTAAGTGCCTTTTCTGCCTCTCCAGTAGGATAGATCCAGGGGATCCTCACCTCTGGGAACCCCCAGATCTGCTCTCCTCTCAGTTCACTTCTATGGAACATCCACTCCACTCACCATGCCCCTTCCGCTTCAGTTTCATTCCATTCACGTTTCCGTTCCATTCAAAGTGGTTTCCAGACAAAATCGTTTCAAACCCTTCAATCCAATCCCTTCCTTGCCACAAAGTAGACAGACAACCAGGCCTGAGCGAGGAAATGGGGCGTTTCCACAGAGCAGGAGCTTTTGGGAGAGAAGGAGATGAGAGGGGAAATGGATCTGCTGTATTGGGGCTGTTTAAATTTATTTCAGGGGTTGAAATAAATTGTGCCTGGAGTGGGTCAGGACAGTGTGTGGGGTGGTGTCTGTGGCCATCAGTGCTTTTATGAGTTCAGGGCTTATTAGAAGCCACTTGGTGGGGTCAGAGTGATAGCACAGTGGTGAAGCATTTGCCTTGCATGGGGCCAACCTAGGATGGACTTGGGTTTGATTTCTGGCATCCCATATGATCCCCTGAGCCTGCCAGGAGCGATTTCTGAGCACAGAGCCAGGAGTAACCCCTGAGCGCCACCAGGTGTAGCCCCCCCCCAAAAAAAAAGAGAAGCCACTTTGAAATCATTTGCCATTTTCAAAATGTAACTACCCCTCCCACCCCAGATGAAGGGCCTGATTTAGTGGGGCACAAAGTCTGCTCTGCACTGCAAGGCAAAGAGAACCATTCTTGCAGACAGTGGGCCAATGGGGCCACATGTCAGGGAGAGGTAGCCTGGGGGGGGGGCTTTGCTCATGCCCACCTGCAGGAAGGTCTCCTCTTCCGGGGAGAGGTCTGAGTGAGGTGTTACAGGGGCCCCTAAATTTGCCTGTGGTCGGGAGAAGTGTGTTTCAGTCCAAGGGGGCTTGGTCTGAGGCCAACTGTGTCACTGGAGTAAAAAAGTCCCAAGAAACTAAGAACTCATAGAGGAGAACTGAGGGAAGTTGTGGTGATGGGAATGTTGCACTGGTGATGGGTGGTGTTCTTTACATGACTGAAACCCAAACACAATCATGTATGTAATTAAGGTGTTTAAATAAATTGAAAAAAAAACTGTGAAAAAAAAAAAAACCATAAAGAAACAAACAGCAGCAAACGATAGTGGTTCCTGGTCCAGAGTTGACGATCCAATAAGAAGTGATTACTGAGCTGTAAGGAGGCACCGTTTTCCTTCTGACGTTTCTAACTTAAACTGAACAATGGTCTCCTCTGACTCACACCTTTGTAGCTTATTTTCAGCAGTATGTAATTAAGAGCAATCTCGTCTTTATCTTATATAATACTTGCAGCTTTAGGTATTTTAGGTATGTATGATTGACTCTGAACTTGGTAAGATTTGCGTTCATGGATTTCCAGTCAGCCTCCCAGTGAGTCGCTGAGAGCGTATTTGACCAGTCACTACCTCACAAACAAGCTACTCACTGCCTCCAAATGCTCCCCCTTCCCCACTTTCCCATTAACTTCTGCTCACCCACCCCCAGCCCCCAGCAGTAATCGCTGCTCAGGTTTCTTTGCAGAGTTTAGTCTTGCCTGTTTGGATCTGTGCATAAATCATAGCCAAAGAAGAGCAGATATTTTTGGTGCCTAGATTTTTCCATCACTGGAATTAGTGATATATCCCTATCATGTGCACTTCAGCGATTCATTCATTTTTTTTTTAACCCTGGACTAACTTTCTATTGTTCCTCCATAGCTGTCCCATAATCTGTGGGGCAGAGCCAAACACAAAAATGTGGCCACATTTTTGCACAGGAGAAACATTTTCCTAACCTGACTCTGATTTCCCAAGTAATTAAGGACATCATCACAATTTTATGTGGTTACTGCATTTCCCTTATAAGGTGTCTACCAAGTCTTTTTCCTATTAAAAAAAAAATAGGACTTTTGGGCCCGGAGAGATAGCACAGCGGCGTTTGCTTTGCAAGCAGCTGATCCAGGACCAAAGGTGGTTGGTTCGAATCCCGGTGTCCCATATGGTCCCCCGTGCCTGCCAGGAGCTATTTCTAAGCAGACAGCCAGGAGTAACCCCTGAGCATTGCTGGGTATGGCCTAAAAACCAAAAAAAAAAGGACTTTTATTGTTGTTATGACTTTATGGAAGTTCTTTATGACTACTAATTCATTTGTTTAAGTATTATGAATATTTTCATCTGTGCTTCCTCATATTCCTTTTTCTTGGGGGGGCTGTGAGGTGCTTTACATCTCGTGGTGATCAAATATTACTCCTGACTGTGCTCAAGGATTACTCCTGACAATGTTCAGGAGGACCATATGTGGTGCCAGGGATAAAACTGGGATTAGTTGCATGCATGGTAAGCAGCCCATTTCTCATATTCTTTTTTTTTTTTTTTGAGGGGCCACACCCGGTGACACTCAGGGGTTACTTCTGGCTCTGTGCTCAGAAATTGCTCCTGGCTTGGGGGACCACATGGGACTCTGGGGATCGAACCCAGGTTCGTCCTGGGTCAGGCATGTGCAAGGCAAATGCCCTACCACTGTGCTATCACTCTGGTTCCCCATTTCTCACATTCTTAAAATTGCCTGTTTTGAGACCATAAGTTGGAGTTTTTAATTTTTAAAAGAATTTTTATTGGGCCCGGAGAGATAGCACAGCGGCGTTTGCCTTGCAAGCAGCCGATCCAGGACCAAAGGTGGTTGGTTCGAATCCCAGTGTCCCATATGGTCCCCTGTGCCTGCCAGGAGCTATTTCTGAGCAGACAGCCAGGAGTAACCCCTGAGCACTGCCGGGTGTGGCCCAAAAACCAAAAGAAAAAAAGAAAAAAGAAATAACCCCTTGTTGGAGTCATAAAGGGTGCTGGGGATTGAACCTAGGTCAACTGTGTGAAAAGCACCACCAGAACCATTTTACTATAACTGTGGCTCCTCTAGTGATTTTTTAAATAGCGCTGCATTCTTTATTTCTGCTATTCCTATTTGAAATTTTCTCATCACAACTCTTACTTGTACTGTGACCTCTGCAATCATTTCTTTGAGCTCTTTAAACTTCCTCACCATGGTGTCACCAAAGTCATTTTCTGTGTAATTCTTTTTTGATCACGGAGCATGCTGGTTTCTGTGCATCTTTCCCATTGGTTTTCCAGGACGAGTCTTTGTAGCTAGATCCCATTGGGAGACTAAATTGGGCTGGGCTCTTTTCCTTCTCTGCCTGTCTTCACCTAGTGACAGGAAGTGTAATGAAGAGATGGAATAACATACAGAGAGGTTCAGGAGCTGTGCTCCTCTATTGCAGATCTTTGTATGTGCAAGTAATTAATTTTAAACGCATTTGATATATGTAAATATTCTGGGGCCTCACAAATAATACTCAGGGGGTCACTCCTGTAGACACTACTCCAATTGGGCCGGGCTATTCAATGCCTTGGACCTGGTAAAGTAATGCTACTCAGGCCCAGTGGTGCTTGGGGAGCTGCAGGATTTTACCCTG
>NC_064859.1:91194070-91271570 GCF_024139225.1 Suncus etruscus
TTCCCCAAGATGGGTATCATTTTTCTCCCTTTGGTATATTTAAAAATGTGTGTGTATGGACCTGGTGCGATAGCGCAGTGGTTGGGCATTTGCCTTGCAAGTGCTGACCCAGGACGGAGATGGGTTTGATCCCCAGAGTCCTCATAGGGTTCACCAAGTCAGGAGCGATTTCTGAGTGCATAGCCAGGAGTAACCCCTGAGCATCACTGGGTGTGGCTCAAAAACCAAAAAAAAAAAAAAAAAACCAAACCAGTGTGTGTTTGTGTGTGTGTATGTGTGTGTGTGTGTGTGTGTGTGTATGTGTGTGTAGGAGCCAAGAGATAGTACAACAGGTATCCCCAGCTCTGAAAAGCTTGAGCAGCATCACTCATGAGCCCTGCATTGAACTGCCATGTGGCTTGTTGAAAAATCACTGGGGGTTCCCCCAAAAGTGTTAAGTGGGGTCACGTTCAGTGGTGGTCAGGGCCCCCCCCAAAACCACCGCTGATAGTACATGGTGTGCCACACAATCATGGGCACCCCATGTCAGAGCCTCACACATGCCAGGCATGTGCTCTTTTACCGGAGCCACAGTTTCAGCCCTCTTTTTGCAGATTCTAAAAGTTGAAACATAGATAGTTGTTGTTTTTGTTTTGGGGCCAAAACAAGTGGCTCAGGGGTTACTCCTGGCTCTGTGCTCAGAAATCGCTCCTGGCAGACTTGGGGGACCATATGGGATATGGGATTGAACCTGGGTCTGTCCTGGGTTGGCAGTGTGCAAGGCCAATGCCCTACTGCTGTGCTATTATATTACTCCAGCCTCCAATAATTGTTTTAGGGGTGGGGGTTGGGGCCACACCTGATGATGCTTAGAGGTTACTCCTGGCTATGTGCTCAGAAATCGCTCCTGGCTTGGGGGACCATATGGCTCTGCTGAGACTTATTTCCTAATCCAGCTCAGGAGACGTTTTGATGTCGTTTCCATCCACTTCCCCTGTGAGAGGTGCTTGCATTTTTATTTTTTCAGTTTGGGGTGCAATGTTATAGGAAGGCCAAAATGATTGATGAAGTTGCCCAATCATAAGTATCCCTAAAGATTCTCTTGTCCCGCTGTAATTCCCTCTTGTAATATGAAACTTAATGACTGTGGATAGCACAGAATGAAGAACTTCGGTTGAAAAAGAGTGAACCAGACAGCAAGGTCCTTAAATCCCCTAAAAAGCAAAGGATTGGAAATCAGCAAGTCCCAGAGCCAGGTTGAATGATGACGCATCCCTGAGCTTCTCAAAGGGGAAAATAATCATTTTCCATTGCTCCATTCTCAGCTGGAAGGCCTCACTCACCAAACACAACCCTTTCTTTCTCCCAAATCTTATGCAGATCTCACTTCTTTTTCTCCCCAATTCTTTCTCCTTTCCCCAACAAGGTCCCCAAGCCTGGAGAATCTCTGCCACCGTATTCCTATATTATCAGATCTTCTGTGGAGATGGACCTTATTGTCTCCAGTAGGCAAGTGGGCCCCATTCCTCAACTGCTCCTCCACCAGCTCTTTCTCTGCCCCTCCTCCCTCAGGAGGCCTTCCCCACCTCCTGCTCTGCCCCTCCCCTAGACTGTTACTTGCTTGTTTACATCCAAATCTTCAGTAGAAAGGACCAAGGGGACATCCTCTGGAAGTTGGGGACCATGTTAGTCTCAATGAATGATTGTGTTAGGATTTAGAATAGTACCTGGGCCTGGATGACCCTGGGAGGAGTTTTACTCATTTCGAGTGAATGAAAGGATGAGTGGTAGGAGGGCTTCACTTAATCTAAAAAGCACATTAACATGCAATAGCTGTTTTTTAATTTTGTTTGTTGGTACATCCAGCAATATTCAGAGCTTTATTCCTGGTTTTGTGCTCAGGAATCATACCTCATGGTGCTTAGGGGACTTATAGAATGCCATGGATTAAATCCAGGTTGACCAAGTGCAAGGTAAGCACTTTATCCACTGTGCTTTATTGCTCCAGCCATTAACATATAACTTTTTGTTTGTTTGTTTGGGGGCCATACCTAGCAATCCTCAGGAGTTACTCCTGGTTCTGCATTCAGGAATTACTCCTGGCAGTGTTCAGGAAACCATATGAGATGACAGGGATCGAACCCAGGATGAATAAGTACAAGGCAGGTACCCTACTCACTGTACTATCCCTCCACCCCCTAACATGTGGCTTTTAAGGGATGGAAAAAAAGCTAGGACCTCAGTGAGACTATTAAACCCTTGCTTGACCTTTGATTATATTTTCTTGCATTATAGGATCACTATTTTCACTTTTGAGGGTGTGGTGTCGAGAATTCTACCTCCTGGTTGGTCCTATGCAAGGCAAGTACCCTACCTGCTGTACCCTCTCTCCTGCCTGAATGACATGCTGTCGGTGGGTTTGTGGAGAACATTTGCTGTTTATGGACATCTATGGCACACTGGGGCATGAACAGACAAGGGGGTTGGAGTTTGCTTTCAAATAAGTTGGGGTGTGAGAGTTGAATGGAGAATAGAGTGAGGCCAGATGGGCCAGGAGTCTTTGGCAATGGTGCCAGCTGTGTGAGGAGGAGGAAGGGAGAGGAATAGTTGTCTGGGACCGCTGCATCCATGGGAGATTTTGCAGGGAGGAGGGAGAGGCTAGCAAGACGGAGCATCTGCGTGGGCAGCTGAGGTGGCTGTGATCCGAGACAGCTCCGTGAACAGAGCGTGAAGTCTGCCCACTCGGCTCCTGCAGCGTGTCCCTCCGCCAGGCATTTGGAGGCAGTTTGCTGGTCCATACTGTGCAAACACGCGGGGCTCTCATGGCAGAAAGAAGGGGTCTCCCCTGTGCTCTGCTTCTCTGGGAGGAGGGCTGGCTCAGTCAGGGATGATGTGGGTGTGCCTTGGGTCCTGTATCCTGGGGATTGTACTGAAGGTCCCTTTGTTGGGGGGATGGACTGAGAGTTCCTGTGTTGGGAGGATGTGTGGAGAAGGGTCCCTGTCCAGAGATATACTGAGGGTTCTGCTTGCTGGGGGGGGGTACATCCCCTTGGTGGCTGGCACAGAACTCGGCGTTCACCATGCCCCATGTGGTCTCAGTTCTCCATCTGGCACTTTCACCTAGTAAGTCATCTCTTCACATCTGGGGTGGGGACCTGACCAGTACTCATAGGGGCCTCACCCTTTTTAGTGGGACCAGAGCTGGGGGGGTCTTGATGGGTATTTGGCCTCTGATCTAGCAGAGAAGATTTCAGGTCAAATTTCTATTTATTAGGCCAGAGTGCCAGAACAGGGATGAAGACACTTGCTTTGTATGCAACAGACCTGGGTTCAATTCCAGCACCCTATAGAGGGTCCCCTGTGCCCACCAGGAGTGGTCCCTGAACATAAAGCCAGGAGTAAGACTTGAGCACCAATGAATGTGGCTTAAAAAATAAAACAAACAACAAAAGCCAAAAAGAAAATCATATATTTTGCATGTCAGCCCCCCTTTGTTGTTGCTGTTTGGGGGGCTAGAACCAGTGGTGCAAATGGGGCTATTTCTTGCATAGAAAAGATGTCAGATATGAACTTCCCGCCACAGTGCCTATTATTATTATTATTGTTATTATTGTTATTATTATTGTGTTTTTTGAGGGGGCCATACCTGGTGGTGTTGAGGACTTACACCTGGCTCAGGAATCACTCCTAGTAGTGCTTGGGGGACCATATGGGATTTCAAGGATTGAACCCAGGTCAGCTTTTTGCAAGGCAAATGCCTTCCCAATGTCCTATAACTCCGGCCCCAACAGTGCCCATTTTATGGGATAAAGTCAATGCAACTTAGAGCTGAGGGAAACAAGAGATTGAACATTCAAGATAAACACCCAGTCCCTGCTCCTCCTCCATGACCCCTTTAAAGACCTCCCTCATGTCTGGGACCGCAGTGGTCCCCCTCCCACCATAGTAGCCCTTTCCCTTCCTCCCAGCCCACCAGCCCTCCTGAGGCCTCCACCATTGTGCAGGCATGCCTCCACCATCAGACTGTGAGGGTACTGTTCCTGGAAGCCCTACACCTTCTGGTGGGCTGTGGGCTGCAAGGCTCAGAACATACCCTCTCTGTGAAGGGGTGAAAAAAGGAAGGGAGGGGAACTATCAACTGGGCATGTGCTGAACTCCCCCAAATATGTTAGAGGAGGTGACCAGCTTCCCTCTGCTACCCTGAAAATGTCCCTAGGCTGGGGGGAGGCTGGAGTGCGAGTGGGTGAATGGCTTGGGCCAGTCTTCTTGACTCTTGGTTTCCTGTCCAGGCTTCTCCTGGGTGAGGACTAGAGGGGTGCTTTGGGGGAAAAGGCCAGGTCAGTGTGAAGGGCTGTTGGCAAGAGTGGGGAGCTAATGCAAACACTGGTGCATGGAGCAAGTCCGAGAGTGAGGCAGCTACTGGAGCAGGGCGCAGAAAGGCCCAGAGACCAGCCTGCCCCCTCTTCATAGCACTGAGGTCTCAATGGGGGGGAGCTGGCCCCAAATCTCTGCACCCCTGAAAAGCAGCAGCCAGGCCAGGCCCTCGTCGGAGCCCTGCAGCTGTGCTCCCCCTCACCTGGCCCCACTTTGGGCTGATGACAGGGAAGTGAGTAAGAAAAAAAAGGTGTGGGGATCCAAAGCCGAATTATCCCCCAAATCCCTCCTCTCCTCTCTCTTCTCATCCCAAGAACAGAAATTCCAGCCTTGAAGCATCAGCCTGGGGAATCTTACAGATGTGGAGACTGGGGCTCAGTGGCAAATTCCAGAGCTTCCATCACTATATCTAGAACTTTCCTCAGCAGAGCTGCCTGGAGCTCGCTCCATTGTATTGAGTGGCTCAGCGCAGAATCAGTGTGTACATACAGGGTGGTCTAGCCCCTCTGGGCCAGGGCAAACCTCACCTCGGACCCTGAGCCCCAATTTGACACTGATCTTTCCTCCAGGAACTGGGGTGCTCTAAGCCCCTCTGACTCTTCTCTAGTGCCTCTTCCTACAGCACATTGGCTGGGAAAACAGGAGACATTATGGAACATTCTAGAACAGGTCCAATCCCTCCAATTAACTGCTAATGTTGGCATTTGGGGGAGGATGTCTTTGGAGTTGTCACTAATGGGCTGTAGCAAGTGAAAGGCTACAACTTCTCTGCTGTCACAAAGTGAAGTGACCTTTCTAGAAACCCATCTGAGATCCAACCTCACCCCTTCCCAAGGATCTTTGGCCTCCCACTGCCCCTCCCTGTGGAAAGACTGTCAGCCACCCAGAGGGACAGGCTATGTGGGCAGAACTGGAACAATAGGACCAGCCCCACTGTGCAGAGTGCAGAGAGGGCACCACAGGCCAGCCTCGGGCAACCAGGAGGAGAGACTGGGGCTGGCAGGACGCAGTGAGGCTTATTTTTTCAGCCCCTGCAATCACTGTGCAGATGTTTCCCCCAGACCTCTCAGTGCCTCCCCCTGCAAAGGGGCTGGTGTGGAGGCCTGAGCCGCCGCCCCATGTGTCCCCCTGGACCTGAGAAGACAGGCCCTGTCTGTCGCAGAGGATGTGCGCGTCAAGTGCTGGACATGTTCAGGGTTCAGGCTGGCCCCAGAGGTCCAGGGGGCGCTGGAGAGACAGGCAGGGTGGAGTGGCCCATTCTCCCTCCTGGGGTTCCTGTACCAAGGGGCTACTTCTGGCCCAGACGACAGGCCTGGTGTCCCAGAAACAGGCTGTGGAAGGTCAACCTGGCCCCACCTTTTTCCACTTAGCACCTTCAGGTGCCGCCCAATGTCTATCGGAGTGAAGGCCCACCCCACACCTCACACACACTGAGCTCTGGCATCCTGCTGCACAGAAGCCCTCTCTGGACCTCTTCGACAGCTGTGTCCTTAGCCTCCTCTGACTTCCCCTGCTCCTTGCTGTTGATCCCTGATGCTACTGAGGTGTCACCTCCTACAGGAAGTCTTCCCTGACCACTAGCTCTAGGGAGAAGGGGTGATGTCTTGGTAGCTTGTGCACAGCCCTGGGCCCTGTCCTATCACATCATGCAACAGTCCTTCTTGCCTGTCCACTGGCCCCCTGCCCTGTGGGATGTGGTCATGTCTCAGCACCTAAGCCTTGAGCACAGATCTCTGGGTGCATGAATGGGGAGGAGTTTAGAAAAGGGTGAAGGGGTGCTAAGTGGTGTGTGAGGAAGCAGAGTTGGGAACCTATAGCTCTACCTCACCCCTGTGGGATGTGGGAATGTCTCAGCCCTTAAGCCTTGAGCACAGGGCAGGGAAAGAAAGGGACCCAAGAAGGCACTATATTCTGGGGGGTCCCCACAGTAGGGGGGGTCCTTATCTTAGCCTTCCCAGAACCCCCTGCAGAGTCAGAATTCAGCACCCCAGGTGGTGGGTAAACATGCAAGAGCGGAAGAAAATGGGGAGGGGGGATGTCAGCAGCCAAGCCTCATGATCCGGGTACCCAAAGGCTAGCAGGCTGCTGGGGCCAGACCCTAAGAAAAACCTCCTCACTTCACCCTGGCTGAAACTTTCCCACCCAAGCATCCTGCCCTGCCCTATCCCAGGAACCCAAAGCTGGGGCCTCCCCCAGGCGGGGTCCCTACCTCGAAAAGTCACTTTAGCGATCCGGTCGCCCTTGCCCCGCAGCTCCGAGACTGTCTTGAGATGCACTAGCAAAGCCATGCTGGGTCGTGGGCACAGGCAGGAGGGGCTGGGAAGAAGAGGGAGAGCTGGGAAGCCTTCAAGAGCTCCTTTGCCTCTGCAGTACCACCGTTTCTTCTTCCTCCTCTTCCTCCTCCACTTGCCTGGCAGAGACCACAGCAACCCAGGAGCAGAGCAGGGATGCTCCTGCCAGCTTCTCTCCAAGACTCACTCGCAGCCCTGGCATACCTGCCCCTCCCACTGCCAGCCCCTAGGCTGTGTCTGTGTGTGTGAGTGCCCGGCAGGGGGTGCAGATGGGCCAGATTCATTATGCAGCTGCAGCGCCAGCCTGCCTCAGTGGCTTCTCCTGAGGGATGGGAGTAAGGGAGGCGCATGAGCTGGGAAAGGCGGAGGGAAGTGGGAGGGAAGGAGAGGCAGGAGGGAACGTGGCACCTTCATGCCCCAAAGGGCTGTTGCTCTGTCTCTGGCTGACACCCACCCACCCACCCACCCCACCCCATCCAGCTGGGTACTGGCCAGGGGATGTGGCTGCTCTGGTTGAAACTCATCCCAGGGCCCCCAACCAAGCTGTCTCCCGGCCCATCTGTGAGAAATAGAAATCTAAGAGAAGGGAGTTGGAGCCCCCTATCTGCTCCCAGGAGATGGGTCCCCACAATCTCTGTCCCTGAAGTTGGGGTTCAGGGAACCTCTGCCTCCCTCACTCAGATACTGTCTCTTCTGGAAGTGTCTCTGCCCCCCCTCAACACCTGCTCAAGAGCCCCCAAGAAGGGGTTAGGGTCCTCTCTGGGCTGTCCCTGCCCCTCATCTCTCTGCATTATTGGGCTGCTCCTCTCAGAGCAGAACCCTAGAACCTTACATCTGTACACCCCATCGAGGGACAGAAAGATTGAAGTGGTCCAGCTGGAAGGAAGGGTCAAAGCTAAGAGAGAGAAACCTTCTGCTAGCAAGAGGCCACGCCCCTCGGAGTCCATCTTTCAAGTGACCTGCAGGATGTCACAGAGTCCCTTTCCCTCCTTCTAGATGTTTCCTTGCTACATTGCCCTTATTCTGCTGTTTATTTTTTATTTTCTTCTTCCTCTTCTTTTCTTCCTCAATCCCCACTCTCCTTTTTCACTTGCTCACTTTTTTTTTTTTTGGTTTTTGGGCCACACGCTCAGGGGTTACTCCTGGCTATGCGCTCAGAAGTCGCTCCTGGCTTGGGGGACCATATGGGACACCGGGGGATCGAACCGCGGTCCGTCCTAGGCTAGTGCTAGCAAGGCAGACACCTTACCTCTAGCGCCACCGCCCGGCCCCCTCCTTTTTCACTTTCATTTCACCGAGTCAAATGAAAGAATATTCAGAATATGGGGCCTAAGTGATAGCACAGCAGTAGGGCGTTTGCCTTGCACGCAGCCGACCCAGGATGGACCTCGATTCAATCCCCACCGTCCCATATGGCCCTCTGAGCCAGGAGCAATTTCTGAGCATATAGCCAGGAGTAACTCCTGAGAGTCACAAGGTGTGCCCCCCCAAAATAATATTCAGAATATGGTATTGAGCAGATACAAGATACATTTTTAAGGAAATATATATGTTTGATGTGTTATTTAAAAATTCACTAGTGGGCGGAAGAAATAGCACTCTGGTAGGTCATTTTGCCTCGAACTCAGTTGACTTGGGACAAACCCAGGTTCAACTCCCAGAATCCCATATAGTCCCCCAAGCCTGACAGGAGTGATTTCTGAGTACAGAACCAAGAGTAACCCCTGAGCGCTGTCGGTGTGACCCAAAACCAAAACAATAATAAATAAATAATAAATAAATAAATAAATAAATAAATAAATAAATAAATAAATAAATAAAACTTCACTAGTGTGGATCTCTGTCCACCCAAGTTTGTGAGGCTTGGTGGCACTTGACAGAAAAAATAACCCATCTCATTAGTTTCCTTGGATGTCTTGAGAGGCTGAGCATCTTTCCAGAAAAGCCTCTGAACTTGCCCAGAGCAGAGCTAAAGGCTACTTTGAACCTCAGCTCCCACCTGTATAGAACAACAGCTATTTCACAGAGCAGTGCAGAGACCCCTTAGCTGAGATCTAAGCCGGACCCTGCTTTTTCCACTGGGTCCCTCAGAGGTGTAATGTGTTGGGGGCTGCATCAGGAGCCTCTCATCACATGTCTGGGGTTAGGGGCAAGGAAGACTGGGCTGGACCTAGATGAACCTAGATGAGAGTTGAACTCAGACCCATCCGATAGGTTGATGACAGAAGACTCAGAAGGTAATGGGGAGAGTGGGGGCTGCCTGCCATAGGGGCGAGAGATACCAGGAATGCTTGGAGGTTCTTTGTCTATTTTGGTGGGAGTTTTCTTTTCTTTTCTTTTCTTTTTTGTTTGTTTGTTTGTTTTTTGATTTTTGGGCCACACCCGATGACCCTCAGGGGTTACTCCTGGCTATGCGCTCAAAAATTACTCCTGGCTTGGGGGACCATATGGGACACTGGGGATCAAACCATGGTCCGTCCTAGGCTAACGCAGACAAGACAGATGCTTACAGCTTGTGCCACCGTTCTGTCCTCTCCTTTTCTTTTTTTTTTAAACTTGATTTATTGATTGATTGATTGGTTTTTGGGCCACACACATGCGGTGCTCAGGGGTTATTCCTGGCTCTGCACTCAGAAATTGCCCTGGCAAGCTGGGGGATCATATGGGATGCTGAGAATCGAAGCAGGTCTTTCCTGGGATGGCTGCATGCAAGGCAAACACCCTACCACGGTTCTATCTCTCTGGCTCTGGCCCTTCTTCCTTTCCTTCCTTCCTTCCTTCCTTCCTTCCTTCCTTCCTTCCTTCCTTCCTTCCTTCCTTCCTTCCTTCCTTCCTTCCTTCCTTCCTTCCTCCCTCCCTCCCTCCCTCCCTTCTTCCTTCCTTCCTTTTCCTTTTCCTTCCTTCCTTTCTTCCTCCTTCCTTCCTTCCTCCTTCCTTCCTTCCTCCCTCCCTCCCTTCTTCCTTCCTTCCTTTTCCTTTTCCTTCCTTCCTTTCTTCCTCCTTCCTTCCTTCCTCCTTCCTTCCTTCCTTCCTCCTTCCTTCCTTCCTTCCTCCTTCCTTCCTTCCTTCCTTCCTTCCTTCCTCCCTCCCTCCCTCCCTCCCTTCTTCCTTCCTTCCTTCCTTCCTTCTTCCCTCCCTCCCTCCCTCCCTCCCTCCCTTCTTCCTTCCTTCCTTCCTTCCTTCCTTCCTTCCTTCCTTCCTTCCTTCCTTCCTTCCTTCCTTCCTTCCTTCCTTCCTTCCTTCCTTTCGATTTTTGTTTTTGTTTTTGAGCCAAACCCAGAGACACTTAGCTGTTACTCCTGGCCCTGCACTCAGGAATCACTCCTAGCAGGCTTAGACGACCATATGGGATGCTCCAGATAGAACCGGAGCCTCTCCCTGCTATGTTTGTCATGGCTTGGACCCCTGAGGTGGTTGTTTTCTCATTTTCTTTACTGTTGCTTGTGCCATGTGGAGAATTCGGGTGCATCTGGTGGTGCAGTTCTCGAATTTCTTTCCTTTCCAGGCCACCCACCATGCCTCCTTCTTACTTCTTGTCTCTGATCTGGTCAAAGGAAGGCTGGAGCTACAGGCCAGGTCAGCTCCTGCAGCAGTCACTTCTCACCCACTGTCACACAGCCTCAAGTTGTGTCCACAGCCCTTCTCATTCAGCTAACCCAGGAGCAGCTGGGAAGGGACAAGTGTGAGGTGGCCACCAGGGCCGCTCCAGGGGAGCTGCAGCGCGGTGTTAAAACCCAGAGAGCTTGTGCCTAGGAGACTGTCACCACCAGGAGCTTGACAGACAAACCCCAGTACCCATGGCTGGGATAGGGACCTCCAGGATCTGAGCAACAGCTGTGGAGAACCCTGGCACTCGGGTGTGTCCGTCCGTCAGTGTCAACTGTGAAACTAGGGTACATAGTGTTCCTCCACCTTCATCTCCCATCTCTTTTGGATTTGCTTCTTCTTTTTTTTTTATTTTATTTTTTTGGGGGGGTTTGGGCCACACCCAGTGATGCTCAGGAGTTACTTCCAGGTATACGCTCAGGAATCGCTCCTGGCTTTGGGGGACCATATGGGACGCTGGGGCATCAAACCCAGGTCTATCCTGGGTCAGCAATGTGCAAGGCAAACACCCTACCGATGTACCATCGCTCTGGCCAGTTTGATTTGCTTCTTGTGCCTAATTTAGAAGGAGTAGTTAGATGGGCAAGACAAGGTGAGCAGCAAGATGCAAGCCAGGGAGGGAGGGAGGGAGGGAGAGAGGGAGAGGAAAGGAGGGAGGGAGGAAGAGGGAGGGAGGGAGGAAGAGAGAGGGAGGGAGGGAGAGAGAGGGAGGGAGGGAGGAAGAGGGAGGGAGGGAGAGAGAGAGGGAGGGAGGGAGAGGGAGGGAGGGAGAGGGAGGGAGGGAGAGAGAGGGAGGGAGAGAGGGAGAGGGAGGGAGAGAAGGAGAGAGGGAGAGAGGGAGGGAGAGAAGGAGAGAGGGAGAGAGGGAGGGAGAGAGGGAGAGAGAGGGAGAGGGAGGGAGGGAGGGAGGGAGAGAGGGAGAGGGAGGGAGGGAGAGGAGAGAGGGAGAGAGGGAGGGAGAGAGGGAGAGAGAGAGGGAGGGAGGGAGAGAGGGACGGAGAGAGGGAGGGAGAGAGGGAGGGAGAGAGGGAGGGAGAGAGAGAGTCCAAAAAGTAATGCATTTATTCCCACTGGGGAACTGAGGTACCCTGGGCAGCCTTGAAGGAACAGATGCGACCCTGTGGCCCCCTACTCTCCAAATAAGCGAGTGCCACGTGGGGTCACCGTAGGGCCTGAGGAGGAGCAGAAAGTCACAAAGGGCACTGTCCTCCCTCTTCTCCCAAATTTCCAAACCTTGCCCCAGGCCAGCCTGCAGACAGACAGCTGGTTCCTGGACCCCAACAAGGAGGCTTGGGCTGGAGCTGTGTGAAATTGAGGGAGCAGAGATGGGGGACAGCTCCTCCCAGCTGGGGCTCTGGGGTCTCGGGGGCGTGTCCAGGCGCACGGTTGGTTGCGGGGTAACGGAGACTATAAACAGCAGGGGCTAGTGGGGCGCCCTGGGGTTCGGTGCCAACTCACTCTCCCATCTGAGGCAGCCCCACCATGGCCTTCCGCAGCGCAGGAACTCTGCTCACCGACTTCAATGCTGCTTTCCTGCCCCCCGGCCTCATGCCCGGGTAAGGCCACGGTCCCCACCAGGCTCCCGGGGAAACCCAGCTCAGATGCCAGGGCCTGCCCAGATCTGTCCCTGCCTCTCTACCCCACATTGGTGATTTTGCTGGAACTCAGGGCGCACAGGCGGTGCGCTCTCTCTCTCTTGGGGCTTCCCTTTGATGGAAAGTCTGTCCCCAGCTAGAGCTGAGTTTGAACACCTTGTAGGGTGGTGTTGGAGACCCCCCCAGGCAGAGGACTCTGTGCTTGTTGTGTCTGGGCAACCCCAGAATGCTCTCGAAATAGTATGTAGTTCCCAAGGTCAAGGGAAGCAAGGTCGGCGACCTCCGGATATGGAGGATTCTAAGCAGGTCTACGTGGTTCCTGGTTCTTAGCAGTCATTGTGCTGAGTTCTTCCCTTTGTGCCCCCAGAATCTATTCTGACTGTGACGCCACACACCCAAGTTCGCTTGGAAGATTCAGAGCGCAGCTCTCCATTCCTTGGTGTTTTTCACTCCCCAAATTCTAAGATGAGGCTCTGCTCCTTCCCTTCCTGAGCTCCTTGTCTTTCCCAGCTGCCTCTTCCCCGCAGGCGGCTGGGTTTGAGGCCAGCAGGACAGGAGGGACTTGGCCTGAGCACTGATTATTAGAGCACCTTCCTCTCTTGCAAGATCCTCCTGCAAATGAAGAGACTGCGGGCTCAGACTGGATTTCACCCAGGACTCTGGGGGAAGATGGGATGGTTTGGGGCCCCACAGGGGGACCTTCTCTAGGTCTCCCCTGCAGAGATCTGGGGCTCTCCTAGGATAATCTAATTTAGACTCAAGTTAGAAAAGGACTCCTGGTTGTGCATGCCAGAGCTCATCACCCAGCATCACCAGTGATAGGGCGAACAACCAGGTCCCATGGTCTGTGCATCTTTGGACAGCAGCCTTTATGCCACCTTTAGGGAATTACTATGAGCTTCTTTGTTTACTTTGATTTGGGGGGCTTGGGGACCTCCCCCAGGGCTGTTCCTGGTGATGGAGCCAGTTGGTTCAAAGAACGAGGTGCTGCACAGGACTTTGGGGGCTGGGAAACTACATGGACCACCCCTTGCTTGCTGCTTGGGATCCACTTGGACCACTCCCAGAAGCCTGGAGGGATGGTGATATCAGGATCCAAATCCAGCAGATCCCAAAACATCTCCTGAGCTCTGATTCTTCTTCTTCTTCTTCTTCTTCTTCTTCTTCTTCTTCTTCTTCTTCTTCTTCTTCTTCTTCTTCTTCTTCTTCTTCTTCTTTCTTCTCCTTCTCCTTCTCCTCCTCCTCCTCCTCCTCCTCCTCCTCCTCCTCCTCCTTCTTCTTCTTCTTCTTCTTCTTCTTATTATTATTATTATTATTTTTGGTTTTGGGGCCACACCTGGTGGCACTCAGGGGTTACTCCTGGCTCTGAACTCAGAAATTGCTCCTGGCAGGCTCGGGGGAACCATATGGGATACCGGTAATTGAATCAGGGTCTGTCCAGGTTGGCTTCGTGCAAGGCAAATGCCTTACTGCTGTGCTATCACTCCAGCCCTCTTTTCCTTTTTCTTTGTTTGTTTCCCCTTCATTTTCTTTTTTTCTTAAGTCTCTACAATCTCCCGTTGGAACTTCACTCTCAGCTGGGTCCCCCTTTTTACATAGTTGGGGGAGCTGTGTGTTTCAAAAGCAGCCTCAAGATTGCTTCTGTAGTCTCCTTGCAGGACCGTTTCTAAAACTGATGTAGAAACTGTAATGAGTGATTCATGAATAAGGCTCCAGGCTGGGACAGGGCCAATCTGCACAGCTGTGCAAGTTTCTTCTATTTCCTCAGCTTGATCTTTCTAGAACAGAGATGTTACGCTTAAAAATGGATGCAGTCAATGCATCCATCTATGTCTCTAAAGAGACCTCTGGCTGACTCCAAGGTTTGCTTAATGGAAGAGTTCAAGCTTCCCCACCATGCTGGGATCAGAATTGTTTGTGTCTTTTCTTTCAGTTGGTGAGGGGAAGGTATTGGGCCATAACCAGAGATGCTTAGTGGTGACTCCTGGCTCTGCACTCAGGAAGTACTCAGGGAACCAACAGGAAGTGTCTCTGGTAGTGCTCAGGGAACCATCTGGAATGCTGAGGGGATTGAATCTGGGTCTGCTGCCTGCAAGGCAAGAGCCTTCCCCACTGTACTACAGCTGTGGCCATGCTTGTTTTTTCAAATTGGTGAATGCACCTTGTCTATGTTGGCACTTTATTCCCCTTTCATCAGATTTGTTCAGAGCAGACCTTCCTCCCTCCAAGAAAGCAGGGGTTGCAGAGATTTGGGGTGGGGTAGGGCCTGACACCCTTAGCTGAGATGGCAGTGCTGGGCTGAGAGCAGGTCCCAGAGCCCTGTATGAGCACTGTGAATCCAGGCTGAGCACCTGCAGTGTGACAGGCTCAGTGCCAGGCTTCCTGCAAGCTCAAAACCCCACAAACTCTCACAACAACTTGAGGAGAGGGAGGCTGTGTGGATCTGACAGTCTCACCTCGGTGAACTGCTCATACTTGCCCTCAGGGGCAGTTGGCATTAGATCTGGCAGGTGGCACTGGGGAGTTGTGGCGTGCAAGGTTGAGATGCTCCATCACTACTGGGAGTGGGGGTACACCCTAGTGTCATCCCTCAAACTCTCAGGTTTCTCAGGGATGAGTTGAGGCTCCCTGAGCTCCTCTTCCCATCTGGGAGCCGTCCACCCTTGCTCTCTGATCTCTGCCCCCCCCCTCACCAGGCCCTCTGCCCACATCATGTTGTACTTTCTCTTTCAGTACCCACATTCTCTGCAGTGAGGCTGAGGGCATCTGTGCCCAGTCCCTCTCTCTACCAGCCTGCAGCAGTCCCTATGCCCATATCTGTCACGGGGCTACAGACATGATCCTGAGGGCAGATGCAGGGAGCACTGAGTCCCCTTTATCAGCACCCCTTCACAAGACAGAGACTCCTGAGGGGTGCTGGGGTGCTCACTTTCAGCTCTCTGCATGCAAGGCAGCCTTGCCCTGTAGCAGCATCTGCTTCCGGAAATTCTCCCTGGCTGCTATTTCATGCTAATAACAAGGCATCAGCCAACACAGGCTGATACGGACACAGGACGGCCCATAGAATGCGGTAGTGCAGCCTCCTGCACCCAAGCCCTGAGATTCAACACCGACACCCATCAGGGGTGTGAGATGATTAGGAAGCCATGAGCTTTGAGTATTTATTTGTCCCATCATGCCTCTAAATGTGGCTTGATCTCACTGGATTGACCTCCCTGCCCTTTGTATACTCCTGTCCTTGAGACTGGGGCTGCCCACACACCTGACTGGAGTATAGTCATGTTTACCTGCTGGGGGACACTCTGTAGTTTGTGGGGTTTGGATGCGGCTCTCCTGTGTTTTGTCTTGGGCCTTGCTAGAAGTTTTGGTGATGCCCACACAACCATACATAGAGGGCCTCATCCCATTATCTTTCTTAGTCCAGGGGTGTGCTGGGGTGAGCCCCCTTGGTTGGACACTCCTACAAACCTGGCTGCATTTCCTCAGTGAGCACCTGTTAAGTCCTGAACTCAGGATCTGTCACCCAAAAGACCTCCAAGGAAACAGGCAGTAATGTAAATGCAAGGAAGTTTATTCCAGCAATTTGGGGTCCAACATCTCCTAAGAAATAAGGACCCTGAAGAATGGCTCAATGTCAAATTTAAAGGGTACATGGGGCTCAGTCTAGGGGATCCCCTCCTCTGTGTGTTGATCTTTTAAAATTATTGATCCTTAGTACCAGGTTGGGCTAGGATTGGTTGTAGTTCAAATGTAGCATTAGACAGACAGTTGGGTGCAGCCCCCAGATTCAGGGTGTGGTGTCATATTGTTATCTGTCCATTGCTGCAGACCCAGATGCTGGATGTCAGCAGCTGTTTAGCTTTATGTGAATGTATTTCCTGGCATTTACCTCTAAGGTCTAGTTTCAGGAACTGGCTGTTCTGGGCCTAGTCTTTCTACCTAAAAACTGCAGCCTGTCATGGTGGCACTTAAGCTCACAGCAAAGCCCGGTTTACAGCAGTTAACTTCCTCAAGCAAGCAGAGTACAGAAGTCAAAACAATGTTATCTCTAAGCAGAAGCACACCATATTCCAACATCAACATTTAGGTTACAGTTAATTCTAAATTAGAGCCCTGGTCCCTGTGGCCGCCCTGGCTGGAGCTCAGAGCCTCACACTGCTTCAGCCAGTCCTCCACCTCCAAAATGTTTTTGCGTTGCTTTTCTTGCTGTGGCAGCACAGTGAGCTTGTGAAGGCTTGAAAATGCAGCCACCAGATTTTTCAACCAGACCAAACAGTGCTGGCAGCCCTTGCCTGCTATTCTGGCTTCTTCAGCCCCAGACTGCACCTCTTGTGGCAAAAGACTTGGCAATTGTATTTCTGAAACCTCTGCTTGTCTGTCCAGGCCCCAGAATGAGGGTGCAGCCCCTAAGGAAAACCAGTGCATCTTGGAGTATGAAGTGGGGGTGTCTCCTCAGGCGCAATGGAGACCTCAGGAGCCCAGACAAGGACCCTCCTCAGAACACAGTGCCAGGATTATCATAGGGACCCTCCTCTTGGGGACTTCTGGCCTCCTTCCATCTCTTCTTTCATCAGCTTGTCACTGAGCATGAGGGACACAGACTCTGAAGCTATGGCAGGCCCATTGTGGACCATAGGGGAGAGAGAGAGGAGATCTGGGGAGGCACCAAGAGCTCACAGTGGGAGTTCCGGGGAATTGGTGGGTGAAGACAGGCCCTGTGGGGAGGAGGTACCTTGAAGAGGGTGAAGGTTGTGATTTGGGGTGGTAGGGAAGTGAGTTCTAGATGCAGGGATTCTGAGGAAAGGGATTGGGTTGTATGGCTATCACACAATGCCAGGATCATTTGGGGAGGAAGGCAGAGCCCCCCACGTGGGTGAGAGGGGGAAGGATCTCTCACTGTGGCCCTGTGCCCTCCTCAGAGGTGTGGGAGGCTGGAGGGTTTCTCAGCAGGGGAGCTTGGCCCAGAGGAAGGAAGTTAGTGAGCTGATAAGGTGAAGCTGAGGAAATGAATTCCAGGGTCCCACTGTGGTCTCCATGTATGCAGGCCATGTGTCCCGGACACTGAACCCTCTCCCTCAAGAAGGGTAGCAGAGGGGCCGGGCGGTGGCGCTAAAGGTAAGGTGCCTGCCTTGCCTGCGCTAGCCTTGGATGGACCGCGGTTCGATCCCCCAGTGTCCCATATGGTCCCCCAAGCCAGGAGCAACTTCTGAGCACATAGCCAGGAGTAACCCCTGAGCGTTACCGGGTGTGGCCCAAAAACCAAAAAAAAAAAAAAAAAAAAAAAAAAAAAAAAAAAAAAAAAAAAAAAAAAAAAGAAGGGTAGCAGGAGGGGTGGGGCTCCCCACAGGGGCTGTTCAATGTCACTACCATTCCCCTGAATCCTTCTCCACCTGGACCTTACCCCGGAGCTGCAGGGGGACGGCTCAGGGGACAAAATTGCATATGGCAGCACTTGACAGAAGCCTAGAGGCCTAGGCATGGCCCTGGTGCTGAATGAAAGTGAGCTTTGCATGTCTTCACACGTGTACAGGCATGAACATACATGTGCACACGAGTTACATATTGTATGTACCACACATGCAGATGTTTATGTGCACACGGTGGCATGTTCCCATGTACATATAGCATGCGTAGGCCACTCATACATACATGTATATATAGATGTGTATGCCTCATGCACACAACACACACACAGGCTTACTCACACGTACACACCCCCCCCACAGGCCACATCCTCTTCCACCTACTACTCTAGGGAGGGGAGCCCAGGTGGCTGGGGAGGAGGGATCCCTCCTATTGGGATGCTAATTCCTCTTATCAGAGCTGGTGGGAAGCTGGAAGCGCTTTCACTGCTCAATCACGTGTCTTGCTCCTTTTTTCGGGGAGCACAAAGGCCCCGTGGGTGGAAAGAAAGCTTTATGCCTGGCACTCAGTGTGGAAACCCCCAGAAATCAGCCCTCCCTCCTCCTCGGCGTTCCTGGACCTCAGCCTCCCCCCCGGTGACCAGGAGCAAGTGAGAACTTGTGGCAAGTCTGGGACATGGAGACCTGGGGAAGGGAAGTTGCCAACAATGAGGGAAGCATCCAGTGTGGAAGAGAGCAAGGAAGAGGGCCTGCTTTGGGGGAATGCTAAGGGGGAATATGGTGGGGACAGGCTCCCCTAGAAGCAGGAAAGCCCTCACCCCAGAGCAGGAGGAACTATGCCTGCCAGGTCTAGAAAGTAACTGGAAGGCTCAACGGCTTAGATGACCTTTTGGGCTGTAGATGTTAGAAACATTTCCGGGGCAAAGGGCATCTGCAGGAAGTGAGGGGAGACATGAGCATGGCCCACCTGGTGTGTTTGGGCAAAGGGCACAGGGGTGAGGGGAAGCAGGACTGAGGGAATCTGGTGGGGGGGTGGTGGTGACAGAGGCTGGGGGCCAGTCAGGGCCTCTCACCAATTCTGATGGCCGCCTAAATTACAGGGTTAGTACTTGGCCAACTTCATTCTAGGGTCCTCGTTAGGTGAAATGACTATAGTATTCAGCTATGACTATGTTTTGGATGAATGGCTAGAAGGATCGAAGTGAATTTATTGAAATAGGATCATTCCATGTTTGCTCCTTTAAGATTAAAAAAACATGAATTTAACCTTCTTGCACTTAACAGCAGAGAAAGACACTGCAGGAAAATGAAAGGATAGACTTTGGATAACGAAAGCACGAGAAATATTAGTTTCTAACAGATCCCTGCCAGGGGTCTCAAACTCAATTTACCTGGGGGCCGCAGGAAGCAAAGTCAGGGTGATCCTTGAGTGCAAAGTCAGTAGTAAGCCTTGAACATTGGGGGGTGTGACCCAAACAACTAAAACAAAACAAAACAAAAAAAGATTCCTCTAGGGCAGGGCCACAAAATGTTGTACGAAGGCCACAAAGGGCCCGTGAGCCACGAGTTTGATACCCCTGAAATGCTTAAAGGATAGGGAGCCAGGGAGGAGGAGAGAAGCAGGTGGGAGAGAGGGAATGAAGGAAAAAGACTAAAAGCTTTTTCCTAAGAGTTATTAAATTGTGTTTTTTAGAAAGACATGATTCAATTTTAGATCTAGGCGTTGGCTCTACCTTAGAGATTCTTAATAGGAACCCACCCAACACCCCTCCACCCACCTCCAATCTTTGTCACTTAAAATAGTGCTGACTTCGACAGGTTTTATAACATTTCTGTTCAGTTCTGCTCCCAGCCTTCACCGGAGTGCTATTCCTAGGCCTGCACTGTAATAGGCATGGAGAGAAGCACTAGTCATTTGAAGTTTCTGCACTTCCCAGAGCATTTTTCTCTTGAATCATCTCTCATTTGGCGGGATCTTGTCACTGAACCCTGCTTTTGAGAAGAGCCGGCTGGGGCTCACACAGAAGGAAAGTGTCCCCTGCCCACAGCCCCCTGGACAGCCTTGCACTGGCTCCCTCTCTCTCTCTCTCTCTCTCCTTCCATCTCCTTCTGCTAGGTCAGCAGCCCCAGGTGACCAGAGTCTCTCTCATTCCTTACATCATTCAGCAGGGAAATAAGATGAGAGGGGATGGAAAAGGGGGTGATGCCGCCCCTCCCCCTGAAGGAGACAGCGGAGTAGGATGCTGAACAGGACAGTTTTTCTTCTAGAAGGATGGATCAAGGTGTCTTTCTGAAACCTTGTGGAGGGGGTCAGTCTGGCTTGGCTCCCAGGACAAGAGCTGACTGGGAAAGAGACCCTAAATTTGCCCTCAGAACAGTCAGCTGTTCCTTCACCTTCCTTTCTCAAGGAAAAGCAAATAGGAGGGGGTTCAGGCACTTCTCGGGAGTGCCCACTGCATGAAAGGACTCGCTGGTTTGGAGGGCAAAGCTCTGGGACTAATGTTCAATTTACTTAATACATCTTTCTAGCTCTCTCCTCAATGAAGCAGGGCCCCCCCCTGCATTTTACCTCTCAGCAATGGTGTTGTTTGATTCTCCGAGGGGCCCTGATGGATCAGGGCTTGGGCCCAGCAGTGCTGGGGTGGGGTAGATGGCTGGAGTCCAGGGCCTCATTCATGAAGTAAAACTGATGCTCCTGCCATGTGGCCCCTAAACCTCATTTTTCACCAGACATGCCCCAAACTGCCTCCCCATGTCCCTGGTCTTGGCCAAGCTTCTTCCCAGGGGCTTCTCCTGCTGTGGCGAGTACAGACATGGGGCAAGAACGTGGGTCATTGGTGTGTGTGTGTGTGTGTGTGTGTGTGTGTGTGTGTGTGTGTGTGTGTGTGTGTGTCTAAGGGATTACTTTTTGGACCCTATTGAAAAATTGAGGCTCTCGGAGGTCAGCCTGAGGGAGACCAAAGAAGCCGATTGAAGAAATGAGGTGCTCACAATTCCTCTGAGAAACTCAGAACTATGGTCCCAATGACCTGGGAAACACCAACATTTGGGAACCAGGAGGAAGTGGCAAAGGAAGAAGTTAGTGCCCACAAGGGTAGGTGGGGGTGAATGCGGAGCCATTAGAAAGAAGGCTTGGGATCTGACTGGAGCAGGGCTCATGCCAGGAGGGAGTAGCAGGGCAGGGCAGGGCTCTGTCCCATTGTGGCATGGTGGCCCTACCAAGCTTCGAACAGGAGGTGGAACTCTGGGCACTGGCCACAGAGAGCCCCAAAGAGGCAAATGTAGGAAAGATTCCGGAACATGAGAGAGAGAGGTGGACAGACAGATCAGGGGCAGAGGCCGAGGGAGGAAAACCTTGCATTTCATCTGCAATGAAACTACACAGAGTTCTGGAATTCTAGCCCCTCTGGCTGGTGGGTAGACTGAGGCCGCCCCAGTCCCCGCCAAAGAGAGTAAGACTCTGACCTCAAAGGCTCCCCTGTACTTCTTCTAAAAGCTTCCGTAGGAGTTGACAGGGTCAGGAGCTGGGCTGAAAGACTCAACACAACTGAGCGGGAGTGATAGCACAGTGGAAAGGGTGTTTGCCTTGCACAGGACTGACCAGGGTTCAATACCTGACATCCCATAAGGTCCCCAGAGCCACCAGGAGTGATTCCTGAGTGCAGAGCCAGGAGTACTGCCGCAGTGTGACCCCAAAACCAAAACAACCAACAAACAATGAAAAGACTCAATACAATATGTGTGCACATGTCTGCCTATGTGAGAGAGAGCTTTATATATGCTGTGTGTTCCATGTACTGGGCTCTTGGCCTGTGGCACCCCTCATGTGTCTGAATAAAAAACTGCATGTGAAGATTCAGCCCATCAGATTTTCAGCCCTGCCCAAACCTGGGTTTATATTGCTAATATGGGGACCCCCCTGAGGGTCCCAGGGGACCGAGTGCTGGACTGGTGGATGGAGGTGGCAGAGAACTTGGCTGTGAGGGGACTGCTTTGGAGCACAAACAGGTGAGAGGCTCCTGGTAAAACAAAGGGGTTCCAGCCTCCCTGGAAGCCTCCAGCCAGGGTGTTCAGCATCCCAGTGGGCTTCCATGTGTCTGCCCACAGACCTGAGCGATGCCACCTCTGACCCCATAAAATTGGGGGGCGCCCTCGCTGAAATGGAGGTCTCAGAGACTAGCCAGGAGCCTTCAGCGCCCCTCTGCTCACCTCTTGCAGGTACCAGGGTCATATGCCCGGGATGGCCTTCTCCTTTGGCTCCCCGTATGGCTCCACCACCTTCAAGCACTTCCAGGACCAGCGCAACAAGGCCATGGCAAAGGGTCACCGTGGGTCCCCGAACTTTCTGCCCTCTCTGCCAGCCGCTGCCCCTGCACTGCTGCTGAGCTACCCAGACCATCCCAGCACGCGTTTCAACTTGGATGTGGGCCGCGCAGCACACTTTACAAGCTTCTACCAGGTAAACTGGGGGCCCTGGCAGCTGAGACCTTAATGAGGTGTGCCCTCAAGACTCCATCCCCCAAGCTCTCCTCACTGTAAGCAGAATGGGTGCCTGGTGGTGGATCCTCTGCATTCCCTTCTGCACCCCAAGATTTGGCTGGATGCTATTTCTAGCAGCCCACACACTCTCATTCCTGGGATGAGTCTTCACTGCCCTGTGGATACCCAGTTCCCAGGATGCAGGGTCCGGGAGACACTGTCAGGTTGGGAGAGGAGTAGGGGGCTGTTTGAGGGGGGTCCCTGTGTCCCCATCTTGGGTCTCACTTAGCACCCAGCCCTGTTCCACCACCAGGAAGGCACCCCTTTCTCTGTCTCTTTGAGGTATGGGTGACTTCAGGGAGATGGGAAGGGACACGAGGGGTTTGACCACAGGCCTCTGATCCCACTGCAGCAAGTTCAGCAACATCGGACACAATACCTGGACCGGTCTGGCACCGTGAACCGTGTCCCTTATTTTGTGCTGCCTGTGAAGGAGGCGGATCGGTACCCCATCACCTCTGACCTGTGAGTGCCTGCTCTATTCAGCCTTGCACCCCACAAACACATCCTTGTGGTCAGGCATCCAGGGCATCCAGATTTGGAAATGGACCCCACGACATTCCCTGCAGTGCTCAAGGATGCTCGTCACATAGTCCCCAGGGGAAGACAAGCTTTAGAAGGATGCCAGGGAACCTGGTGAGGGGAACTAGGAAGTGTTTTTCAGCCTGAGGCTTGGGGTGGGGCCGCACCCCATCATCTAGGCCTGCGGGAGGCCCCACTGCCTGCTGCTGTCCTAGTTGAAGGCAAGCGCTGCCCTCTCGTGGACACTGTGGGCGCTGCACAGGCTGAAGCTGAGACTCAGAAAAGGGACAGGAATGGCCTCAATGTTCTCTGTCTCTCACCCTTGTCTCCTGGCCCTGCTGCTTGCATTTGCAAACAGGTCCTTTTCCCAAGGAAGCCTCGCTCATCTGGGTTTGGGGTTCCCATCCCTTCCTCCTGAAACCCAGTCAATAGGGTGGAAGGAGGCCAGAGCTTCAAATACTGGGTTTGCTGATCCATGCAAACTGTTTTCTAAGAGCACTAAGACTCTCTGTCCTTGTTTTTTGTTTGTTTTGGTTTTGGTTTTTGAGCCACACCCGGTGATGCTCAGGGGTTACTCCTGACTATGTGCTCAGAAATCACTCCTGGCTTGGGGGACCTTATGGGGGTCACTGAGAGATTGAACCTTGATCCATCCTGGGTCAGCTGCGTGCAAGGCAAGCACCCTACCACCGCAGTACCACTCTGGCCCTCTATTTTTGTTATTGATAAGGAAGCAATCGTTGTATGGAGCCTGGAATGGCTTTTAAAGGAAATGGCTTAAATGCTTTTACAGAGATGCATTTCAGAGATGAAAAGAAGGGGCCGGGAAGGTAGCGCTAGAGGTAGGGTGTCTGCCTTGCAAGCCTTGTTCGTAGGACGAACAGCGGTTCGATTCCCCGGCATCCCATATGGTTCCCCCAAGCCAGGGGTGATTTCTGAGCACATAGCCAGGAGTAACCCCTGAGCGTCAAACGGTGTGGCCCAAAACCAAAAAAAAAAAAAGAGATGAAAAGAAGGGCCCGGAGAGATAGCACAGCGGTGTTTGCCTTGCAAGCAGCCAATCCAGGACCAAAGGTGGTTGGTTCGAATCCCAGTGTCCCATATGGTCCCCCGTGCCTGCCAGGAGCTATTTCTGAGCTGACAGCCAGGAGTCACCCCTGAGCACCGCCGGGTGTGGCCCAAAAACCAAAAGAAAAAATAAAGATGAAAAGAAACAGAAACTCAGTGACACTGAGATTTTGGAGTGGGTAAGGTTGGGGTGGAGCAGCTTAGTATGGTTGGAGGCTGAAACTGGGCAGAACTCAAGTGCCCTGAAGCCAGCTGTAGGTCTGGCTTCACTAGGGTGTCCCTGGAGTTACATGGTACCTTTCCTGAGGACATGTGTCCTCTGAGATTGCTCCGGGCAGGGACTGCTCTGCACTGGGCCAGCCTGCTCAGTTCTGTACTTCTAAGTCACCTGGCAGTCCACACTGCTGCTCACAGTCCCACACCAGTGCAGAGGACTGGCCAGGTGGCGGTAGTGAGGGCTCAGTGCTCATGTGTAGTCCTCCCCATCATCCCTCTGCAGCCTGAGGAAATCCCCTACCCCTCACTAAACTCTGTCACTATCACTGCTTCAGCATCTGCGTCATCTACGCCACCGCCATCAAAACCACCATCAGGGGCCAGAGAGACTAGCACAGCGGCGTTTGCCTTGCAAGCAGTCGACCCAGAACCTAAGGTGGTTGGTTCGAATTCTGGCATCCCATGTGGTCCCCCATGCCTGCCAGGAGCTATTTCTGAGCACATAGCCAGGAGTAACCCCTGAGCACCAAAAACAAAGCAAAACAACAACAACAACAACAAAAAACCACCATCAACCCTGCTCACCCTCATCCCCAATATCAGCATCACCCCCATTTCCATCACCACCATGATCCTCACATCAGAGTCCTCCTTGCTATCATCACCTAATGGTCAGTCCCTGTCACCATCACACCATCATGGCCCTGATTATTGTTGCCATTTCTATCATGACCATTGTTATTCATCTCTCACCTGCACTCTTCACCATCCACATCTCTTGCACTTGTTTTTTTTTTTTTTTTTGGGGGGGGAGGGCTCATACCTGGTGGTGCTAAGGGGTTACTCCTGACTCTGCACTCAGAAATTGCTCCTGGCAGGCGGCTTAGAGGACCACATGGGATATGGGGAATTGAAACAGGGTCCATCTTGGGTTGGCCGAGTGCAAGGCAAACACCCTACTGCTGTGCTATCACATGGGTCCCTATCTGCTAGGTCAGCATTAGGTTAAATCTGTGACTGATTCTTTAAAATAAAGCTTCTGGGGCTGTCACCAACCCAACATCCCTCCATTTTATCTTAGTAGGGACTGGGCTGGAGTGCACCATTTGTGACCAGCACCTGTTCTTGTTCATGGACCATGACATAGACACAGTCTGGATCTGGCTATTAAGCCAATGGGCAGCCAGCGGATTGGGAAGTAGGAGCTGGCGGTGGGGCCCCAAGACCATGATGGCTGCTCACCCAGCATCATGCTTGCTCTGCCTTCTTCCACAGGCCTTCCCTGACCCCGAAGCAGAAGTGGCATCTTTTAAATGTGTCTCCTGAGAACCTGCGAACCTACCAGACATTTCCGTCGGGGAAGAGAGTGTCCTCCCAGGAAAGGCAGAGGAGAAACCTCTACTTTGAGTTCCGAGCATGACGTGGAGGCTCCCCAAGGCCCTGGACTTGGGGAATAAAATCTGGCCCAGACGTTCCCTGCTCTACTGAGGCTTCGGGGAGAAGGGCCTGGAACACAGCTCCTGGAGTCCTGGCCCAGGACGAAGTGTCAAGTCTCTGCTGGGCTAAGAATTGGGGGAAAAGACCTCCCTCCTCCTGCTTCCACAGCCATGTGGGGCTGGCTCAACACTGGGGGATCTGGGGGCATGTGTCTCTAACCCAAGAGCATCACTGAGGCTCAGAGAGGTGGAGGGAGGCACCCAGGCTCACACAGTGGGCCAGTGCCAGGTTCTGCATGTGGCTGCTCTGTCCCTGATACCCTTTCTTAGGACTGTGTGAAGACTGAGGGGTTGAGAGGACACAGGTCTTAGGGTCCCCACAGAATCCGGGGTGAGGGAGGAAGCCATAGAGAGCAGCCATTTTGGGTTGTATGGACAGGCAACTTGTCCTTGGCCCAGGGTCTATTTCTGGAAGAAGACCAGGTGGGATCCAGGACAGAATAACTCTGTTTCAGGAGCCTTCAAAACTGGGGTGTCTGCTCTAGCCCACACCCCAGATCATATAGGCAGTGTCAGGACCGGGCACCTCAGGGCAAGCTCCTTAGGAGTTCTCCAACTTTCCAGAAACTTCTGGGTATTATTGGGGTCTCCTCTGTCATCCAAAGGCCCTCCTTGGCCCTGACTGGACTGATCAGGGCTGAGTTACAGAGCCCCTCAGGGCCAGTCCAGGTAGGGGAAATGGCCCTAGTTTGAGTAAATAAGACAAGGCCTGGACCCAGCATCCCTCAGAGTCCTCAGAAGAAGTTTCTTCTGGTTTCCAGGAACTAAGCTGCACCCGAGTTTGGCCTTTATTTCAGATCTGGCTGAGAAGCAAAGTGAGCACAACCAATGGTTGTCAGGCAGCTCACTTTTGGGGGGCAGAATATCTGGACTGTGAGAGGTGCTTCCTTCCATGAAGATGGGGCCCCTGGGACCCCCACACACCCTTTTAAGGTCTGGACAGTCCAGAAGTCAGGCTGGGAGGGAGGGAAGGAAGAACCTTGAGACCCCGGATCTGTCCCTGCCTGAAGCCTTGGCCTCCCCTCACTTGCACCAGGCAGAATGGACAGGGCTTTTCTTTTCCTTTAATGGTTTTGGGGCCACATCTAGCAGTGCTCAGAGGTTCCTGACTCTGCACTCAGGAATTATCTTCGCATGCTTGGGGGACTATATTGATGCTGGGGGCCAAACCTGGGTTGGTCATGTGCAAGGCCAACACCCTATTTGTTGCACTACCACTCCAGGTTCCTTTTTTGTTTTATTAATAAACAATAGTCTAGAAGTGGGGGGCAGGGACACAGTCCTTGAGCTGAGGGGTTGAATTCCAAGTTCTGGGGACTTCCAACAGACCTCATCAGTAACCCCAAAAGTGGATCCGAAAGGATCTGGAAGAGAATTGACAGCCTTGGTGCTGCCCTGCAAGCCTGTTCCACCTCCTCTACCCCCCACATCAGCACCCAGGGCCCTTGTGATAAGGGGCTGGGTCTGTGGATCTACAACCCAAATCAACATCTTTCAGCAGCTTCGAGGAGCCAGGGGATGTCTGAGGCTGTGGGGAAGAAAGCTGGGGGACCCCAAGGAAGAGAGGTCGACTTCACTATGTACCTGTCTGTCAGAAAGAATGTGACCCCCAAGCTGAGACTAGGGACACCATCTTGTGTGGGTCAGCTATGGCCCAGCCTCTAGCAGCCACTAGATAGGGATCCCCTTAACTTTGAAACTAGGGAGGGGGTGGGCGTGTTAATGATAGGAGGTGGAACTCAGGATGGGAAGGAGAGAGAGAAGAGAGGAAGGAGAGAGGGAGAGATGAGAGAGGGAGGGAGAAAGGAGATAGGGAGAGAGGAAAGGAGGAATACAGGAGGGAAGAAGAGGAAGGAGAGTGGGAAGTAGGATAAGTGAGATATCACAGATGCAAGGCAAGGATCTGGAGACTGTTCATCTGTCTGTTAGTCCATCTTTTCCAGGGGCTCGACTGGGTCCCTGAAGGCTGGTTTGTGCCCAAAACATATTGGAAATCCCCAGGACTCTAGAGTGTCCACAACCCTCTTCCCCACACCTGGAGTTGAGGAGGGAGAGCCTGGATGGGATGTTACTCGGGGCCACTCTGAACCCCATGTCCTCACCAGGCCTGGTGCCCACCTTCCCTTTGATTTCTTGTTTCCCAGAAGTTATAGCCTGGTTGATTCTAAAAGCAGCTTGTGACCCCTTGGGGAAGCAGGAGCCATTGACTGGGGATTCTGGGGAGCTTCTCCTGCCCCCCTAGCCCTGCCCACAGCTCACCTCAGAAAGTCTGGAGACTTGGCCATGGCGAGTTCGAACTCAGAGAATGACAACTTGTCTTCCTCATCCAGGACACACTCACTCAGGACCTGGGGAACAGAAAGGGACTGAGGCTGGGTGGGGGCCTTGAGAATGGGTGTGGGTGCCAACTGTGCCCCCCCCCCACCTGCTCCAAAACTAAGTCACAGCCTGGCATCAAGGGAGTTCAGGGGACAGTACCAAGCCTCATGGCTTGATCTTTTCTAGCTTCAAAAAGCCCCAAAGCACTGGAAGGGTCTAGGGGTCTGAAGACAAATGGAACCATGGTCCCTCCAGGATTGGTCCTGTCCCCTGCTGTCTTTAATTGGGTGTTAGGTCCCCAGACCTTCACCTTGGAACTCTGGGATAAGGCATGGACCAGAGGTCTCATGATATGCTTCTGCTGGGAGTGGTGCAGGGACCTGGGTGTGGGCTGGCTCAGGCCTGCTGATCTGGAGTGCCTCTAAGGAAGTCGTGATGCTGGGAAAACTGAGGGATAGAAACCTGCCAGCCACCACCCCATAGCCCTGAGTGCCAAGTATGCACACACATAAATGGACACGCAGACACGGTCCATGTACACACATGGAAATTTCACGTGTGCAATTATACAATGGCACACATGTGTGGAAACACATGTCTGATACAGACACATGTACATAGACACAGACATAAATACAAATGCATGCAAACAGGGAAGGAGCACACATGTACGCACAGTTGTACAGGCATAGGCGTGCTTACACATAGATGCAGACACAGATATGCACACACACCCACAAATGCAAGCCACATGATCACAGACACACAGACATGAACGCACAGATGTGTACACAGATACACAGACATGCAACAGGCACACTCACACAGGTGCGGGCACCCACGTGGCTGGTGATGCCGGAGAGCAGGTCCTCGGACACATCCTCGCTGTTGAGCAGCCGGAGGATGATCCCCCGCAGGTCCTCCTCGTCAATGAAGCCATTCTCATTGAGATCTGCAGGGTAGAACATGGCTCAGCAGCAAGGCTGTGTGGGCCCTGTTCCATCCTGAGCACCAGCAGGAGAGATACTTGAGCACCCAGCGGCCGTCATTCCGAAGCACTGTGGTGGGAGTGCAGAAGACTTCTTGGAGGAGGAGGAGGCATGGGAGGAAAAGTAAAGGGCTTGGACCTTCCAAGATGGCAGTGGCAAGAGGACCTATGTCACCGTCACGGAGAAGAAACAGGGCCCACAGATCAGTCAGTGTAAGGCAGAGAGAAACTTGGAAGAAGGTCTGGGAGTTGGAGCTTAAGCCAGAAAGGGAGGCTGGGCTTCAGCAAGCCTGAACTGCCATGTGAGACCATGTGGGCACCTCTGGGCAGCCCCCTGAGCACCCAACACACTCCCTGGGCTGACCACTAGCCAGCTGAGATGCATGGAATAAACCAGATAAGAAAAACCATCACAACAGACCATGGTCTGAGTGTTTGATGTTTGCCCGCATCTAACTCTCCTAACACAGAACCCCAAGCTGGGAGGGGTGGGGGCTGAGTGATTTATTTTCTTAATAAGGGGTTGTAGGACAAATAATTTTGGGACCTCTGCTTTAGAGGCTGGACCAATAGGCTTAAACACCCTTGCCATCTGTTTACCTCATCCAACAAGCTAAAAATACAGACTAGTCAGCTGCATCCTAAGGGACTTGGGGCTTTTCCCCTCCACTGCCCTGTTTCCCTATTCCTTCCCCCATTAGGTCTCTTGAAGGCCCCCCAGCAGTTTCCTGGTGAGTCTCCCCTTTGATGTTGGGAGGTGTCCTGGTGAAATGTCAGAAGAAACAAATGATGGCTTCATGTGGCTGGAGGCAAGAGGCCTTAGGGACCCTGTACTTGTGCCTGGCATCACCAACTTTTGGTAATGAGGAGACTCAGAACTCTTTTCCAGACAGTTCCTGAACCATGTGCAGAGAACAGAACTTTGTTCCCAACTTCGCTTGGCTCTTCATCAAGCCCAACATCTGTAGAAACTCACATACCCCCAGCCTCATGATGTATATGAGCAAGGAAGGACTTACAGCTATATAGTTCCTAGAGCCCCGCCAGGAGGGATCCCTGAGTACAGAGACAGAAGTAAGCCCTGAGCACTGCTGAATGTGGCCCAAAAATAATAAAAAAAAAAAAAAGAAAGAAAGAAAGAAAAAGAAAAAAGAAAAAAAGGAGGAGGAGGAGGAAGAAAAGAAAGAAAGGAGAAAGAAAGAACGGAGAAAGAAAGAAAAAAGAAGAAAGAAGAAAGAACACTTGGTGATTGCTAAATGCCAAAAATGCAAACTCCTAGATCTATATCACTTGATTGGATCTGAGCACTTAACCTTCCAGCTCACGTGGCCCTTCTGGGCCCATTATTCCTGAGATGTTGGGCCATGGAGTAGCTCTTAGAGCGAGCACAGGCTTTGAACGGAGAGGCTCCATTCTCAGCACTTCCAGGGAGCCACCGGGTGGAAGCCTAAGAAATGTCAGCAGTGCTTGAAGAATGAGGGCTGGGCATGTCTGGGCCTGAAGGGGAGGGATGAATTTGAATGTTGCAGAACCCAAGCAGGGAGTACAGTGGGTCCTTAGAAGGTACTTCTCTCCCAGCCAAATGTTTCTCAGCACCCCTGGACTGGAGGCTAAACCTGAGACTGACCCTCTGAGCCCCCCTGAGCCCTAACCCTGATAGCTCTGCTCAGAGGCACTGCAGGCAGTGGTGGGGGCAGGGACAGTGTTGGAAAGATATTCTGCAGACTCCCAGAGACCCTGCAGTATCCCCAGGCATCCTGCTGGCCCCGCTCCCACATGCGGAGACTGCAGCAAAGTGACACGACTTTGGGCACAAGCCATCTGGAAACAGAAGGATGTGCTGGAGTGAAATGAGGTCCTGGGCTGTTTGTCACCTTTAGGGGTGTAAGGTCAGAGCAGCCTGGGAAAGGGCTGGGGTCTGGGGTGCTGCCCCCCCCCAAGTCTAGAGGCCTCAGAGCTCTCAGGGGATGCAGCTCAAGCTTCTTTTGCTCTTTCCCAATGATGGGGAGAGAAGAGAGCCCACAGAAGTCGGGCTTAGTCTTCAGACTCCTCCAAACACTTTTCACCATCACACCCACATCTCTGTCACAGTCTTTTCACTGCCACAGAATTCAGCTCACTGGATGAGTGAGGTAGGCCAGATCCCAAAACTCCCAAGCTGATGTCCCCATTATATTTGTTTGTTTTTTTGAGTTTCACCCAGTAGTGCCCAGGGGTTACTCCTGGTTCTATGCTCAGAAATCACTCTTGGCAGGCTCAGGGGACCATATGGAATGCCAGGATTTGAACCACCCACCTTCTGCATGCAAGGCAAACGCGTTACCTCCATGATATCTCTCCGGCCCCTGGTGCCCCATTATTGCAGTCTGTCTGGGGGTGCCTGCCTGCCTGAGGGGCTTATTGAAGGAGTTGGAGAGCAGGATTTCAGATTGGTCTCTGAAAGGGGGGACAGTCTCTGCTGAGTTTGTGCGGGCCGGGATGGACACCTTGGAGGCCTTGAGTGTATGTCTGTCCCTTTGGGCAGAAACTGGAGCCCACTTGGCGCATCTGGGGTTGAAGCTGCCGACCCCACAGTATTCTTGGCTGACAGCCAATTTGCCTTCTTCTCTCTCACAGAACTCTAATTCTTGTGCGAGGTGACGGCGGTGTTTGGCTTCAAAGCCCAGTTTTCCCAGGCTCCTCTGCATCTAGGCATGTATGTGAGGCCATGTGAGGGATAAGGCTGCTGGTGAGACTTCCAAGAAAATCTTCTATGAACAGACATGCATAGGGTGTCCTGAGCCTTCCTCCATCCTTTTTCTTCCTGCTGGAATGCTGAGGTGATGGTTGCAGACACAAACACTTTAGAGGACAATAATCCCATAGCAAAGAGGATTGAAGGAACTGGGTCCTTAGGTTCCTCCCTGGAGCCCAGCCCAGCTCCAGATTACTGACTCCAGTTGGGTTGTTGGGCCAGGGCAATGTTTCAAGAACTGGAGCACAAGCTTTGCAGGCAGTAGGTCTGAGTTCCATCCTCATCAATGCATAGTCCCCAGAGCATGGGCACAGAGCAGGAAGGAGATCCCAGGGATGGCCACTTGTTGTCCCCAAACCCTGAACAACCAAGCAAACAAATAAGCATACTTGCTCAGAATTGATCTGTGCTGATATGGCAGGTTTTTAGCAGTGGTTTTCAAACTCGGGGTGTGAAACAATATAGCCCCTCAAATTTAGAATGAGTCTTCAATTCCTGGATAGGGGCCAAAATTAGAACCACCCAAACCTAATTTAAACCTGATATATGTTACCAGTTGTCGGGATATCCTAACTACCATATCTTCCTTATTTGGAGTTTAAAGGGAACGTCTTAGAGAAAAGAATTGGTATTGTGAGGCAGCCCTTCCACAGAAAAGCAACAAAGATTTAACCTGAAAGGGACACTTCCCAGTTATAAACAAGAGATAAAGAAACACACAAAGTGCAATAATCCTGAGAAAAGAAGGGGAAAGGGGCTCTCCTATAAGACTGGTAGCCCTCAAGACAATGAGAAGAAGGGAGGCAAACTCATAAATTAGATTAGTGTCAAAAGCAGGCCAGGATGTCTTGGGTCCTCTAACCTTGTTTTCTGTTTCTGTAACCCCCAATACCTTGTGTCAAATGAGGTGGGAATGTGACCTTGTCTCCTCCAGCCTTTGTGTAAGGAAAAAATATAATGTCCACTAACAGACAGCTCTGGAATCTTGGCGTTTCTTTGATCCACAGGTCCTCAGCACTGAGTTCTAATAAACTCTCATCTTTGACTGTCTATCTCTGATGTCTCTGTTTCTCTGTGGGTCAGACCTAACAGGAGCACTTTAGAATTACCGGTGTGTGTGTGTGTGTGTGTGTGTGTGTGTGTGTGTGTGTGTGTGTGTGTGTGTTATCTTTATAATAACCTTCCAAACAGATCAGACCAAGACCATCAATCCTTGAGGACACTCCCATATCCCAAAGATGGGCTTATATGTGTCACTCAAGAGACTTATGGGAAGAGACTCATATGATTCAAGGTGAGGGATTTTACTAGAAGGTGCTGGGTCAACTAGAGATGCAGGTCCAGGCCTTCCATGGGAACCTGCTTTTCCTCATTCCCTGGAGCTGGGCTTGGAAGTAAAACAGCTGCTTGGTTTCACAGATCCAATCAGTCTGGCTGTGCCCAAGTGTCATCTGGTCCAGAGTTTTTGCCTACAGTGTACTCACTTATTCAGGACAGATTCCGGTGTGGGGTTTTTTAGGGCCACATCCATGGTGCACAGACTACTCCCAGTTCCATGCCTGGGGCTCCCTCAGCCAGGCTGGGGATCATTTGGTGCCTGGAATTGAACCTTGAGGTCTTGCATGCAAAGTAAGGGGCTTGACTCTATGCGCTGCTTTGGGGGCCTAGTGAGAACCAGTTGCAGGATGTTGCCTCCTTGTTGCTTCCTTCCTGGTGGGTGTTTCCAGTGGTAGATGCTCATTTGCGTGCCCATCTGAATATTCCATTCCAGGAGGGGTGGATGCCTGGTAGTGGCTCCCTGACATCATGGAATCAAATCTCTGCAGTGGGGCCCCAAGCATTCCTGATCCTTAGAAACTTTCCATTTATTCCCGAAAACCATGGGTGCTTCTGAAATTTAAGTTACCAAGGAGACACCTATGACTCCTGTCCATGTACGGATTCTGATTGGGTGAGGCGTGAGGGCTGAAATTCTGCTTTTCTCAAGAGTCTCCTGGCAGGATAGATTGATATACTGGCAAGAAATGCTGGTGCAGGGGCTGGAGCAATAGCATAGTGGGTAGGGCTTTCCTTGCATGCTGAGGAACAGGGTTTAATTCCTGGTATCTCATATGATCCCCTAAGCTTGCCAAGAGCGATTTCTGAGTAGAGTCAGGAGTAACCCTTGAGCGCTGCCAGGTAAAGAGAAGAGAAAGAAAGAAAGGAAGAAAGGAAGAAGAAAGAGAGAAAGAAAGAAAGAAAGAAAGAAAGAAAGAAAGAAAGAAAGAAAGAAAGAAAGAAAGAAAGAAAGAAAGAAAGAAAGAAAGAAAGAAAGAAAGAAGAGAGAAAGAGAGAGAAAGGAAGGAAGGAAGGAAGAGAGAAAGAAAGAAAGAAAGAAAGAAAGAACGAAGAGAGAAAGAGAGAGAAAGGAAGGAAGGAAGGAAGGAAGGAAGAGAGAAAGAAAGAAAGAAAGAAAGAAAGAAAGAGAAAGAACGAAGAGAGAAAGAGGGAGAGAAAGGAAGGAAGGAAGGAAGGAAGAAAGAAAAAGAAAGAAAGAAAGAAAGAACGAAGAGAGAAAGAGAGAGAAAGGAAGGAAGGAAGGGAGAAAGAAAGAAAGAAAGAAAGAAAGAAAGAAAGAAAGAAAGAAAGAAAGAAAGAAAGAAAGAAAGAAAGAAAGAAAGAAAGAAAGAAAGAAAGAAAGAGAAAGAACGAAGAGAGAAAGAGGGAGAGAAAGGAAGGAAGGAAGGAAGGAAGGAAGAAAGAAAAAGAAAGAAAGAAAGAAAGAAAGAAAGAAAGAAAGAAAGAAAGAAAGAAAGAAAGAAAGAAAGAAAGAAAGAAAGAAAGAAAGAAAGAAAGAAAGAAAGAAAGAAAGAAAGGAAGGAAGGAAGAAAGAGAGAGAGAAAGGAAGGAAGGAAGGAAGAAAGGAAGGAAGGAAGAAAGAAAGAAAGAAAGAAAGAAAGAAAGAAAGAAAGAAAGAAAGAAAGAAAGAAAGAAAGAAAGAAAGAAAGAAAGAAAGAAAGAAAGAAAGAAAGAAAGGAGAAAGAAAGAAAGAGAAAGAGAGAGAAAGAGAGAGAAAGGAAGGAAGGAAGAAAGAAAGAAGAAAGAGAGAGAGAGAAAGAAAGAAAGAAAGAAAGAAAGAAAGAAAGAAAGAAAGAAAGAAAGAAAGGAAGGAAGGAAGGAAGGAAGGAGGAAGGAAGGAAGGAAGGAAGGAAGGAAGGAAGGAAGGAAGGACGGACGAAAGGAAGAAAGAGAGAGAAAGGAAGGAAGAAAGAAAGAAAGAAAGAAAGAAGAAAGAAAGAAAGAGAAAGAGAGAGAGAAAGAGAAAGGAAGGAAGAAAGAAAGAAAGAAAGAAGAAAGAGAGAGAGAAAGAAGAGAGAAAGAAAGAAAGAAAGACAGAAAGAAAGAAAGAAAGAAAGAAAGAAAGAAAGAAAGAAAGAAAGAAAGAAAGAAAGAAAGAAAGAAAGAAAGAAAGAAAGAAAGAAAGAAAGAAAGAAAGAAAGAAAGAAAAAAAGCAATAAATGCTGGTGCATAGGCCCTGCCTGGAGTGGTTATGGGTCAGAGCATGGAGCTCTGCCCTTATTTTCCTTGCCTTCTTTTCCTTCTTTCTCCTATCTTTCTTCACACTGTCAGGCTTTACTTAGCAGCTTTTCAGGCCAGGCTCTAGGCTCAGAGAAAGACACGGTTGGTTCTAATCTTTCTGACAGCCCTGGAACATCACAAGACTTTGAAGTCCAAAGAGAATTCGGATTTGTCTGGGTCCATCTGAGGGAGTCATGGAGTTTAGGAGTCCCCAGATGTGCATCACGAAGCTGATTTCACACAGGCTTTGCGAGTTTTAATTTTGTGCTTGAGCTCATGATGGACAGAATCTGCTGGAAGTGGCAGGGATGGGGTGGAGGGTTGGGTCACAAGGACAATTGGAGACAAGGCTCGCAGGTCCTTTGTTTGAACTCAGATACCATGGTCTGACCTCTTTTTTATGGGGCAGGCACACCCTGTGACGCTTAAGGGTTACTCCTGGCTATGCACTCAGAAATCACTCCTGGCTTGGGGGACCATAGGGGACACCAGGGATTCAACCCAGGTCTGTCCTAGGTCAGCCATGTGCAAGGCAAAATACCCTACCACTGCGCCACAACTCTGGCCCCACAGTCTGACCTTTTTTTTTTTTTTTTTTTTTTTGGTTTTTCGGGCCACACCCGTTTAATGCTCAGGGGTTACTCCTGCCTAAGCGCTCAGAAATTGCCCCTGGCTTGGGGGGACTATATGGGACGCCGGGGGATCGAACCGAGGTCCTTCCTTGGCTAGCACTTGCAAGGCAGACACCTTACCTCTAGTGCCACCTCACTGCCCCCCAGTCTGACCTTTTTGAAAGGGAAGGCAGTTCTCTTGAAGGATCACAATTTTGCTCCAGTGCCTTAAAGCCTAAAGAGATCCTGCTGCTCTTTTCTAACTCCCTGAAAGGTTTAGCTCAGGAAACCACGGGCTGCAGAAGCAGGTGTGTTTTGGGACAACTGCAAAGCCTTCACTTATCCATCCCTGACTAGCAGCCCCACTCCTAACTTAGGCCTCAAGGCCATGTTTTGTGTGAGGCTTCCTCCTGCCTGCATCTAATTGGACAAGGCAGTCACTTGACCCAGGGGCTGCTCTCTCATTGGATAACTCATACACTCACCAATGAAATGAGAAGAAAGAGATTTCTGAGGATGATCAATCGGAGAGAAGCCAGAAGGCTATGTGGAGGCTGTGGTAGTCCTCTTGGGCCCGCAGGCACAGAGACCAACTCAGATCCACAGAAAGAGAAGGCTCAGAGGAGAGGGTTGAGAGTAAAAGAGAGAAGGACCGACTCCACCCCTGACCTTTGACCAGCCAAATCCCAGCCCTCAGAAAGCTTGGTTGAGTTCTGCTACTGTACTTCTTATGGTGGGCTCGTCCAGTGACCCCTAACTCTATCTGTTCTTCTTGGTGACCAAGCAGCAGTGCAATCCACACCTTCTTTACTGTGATGGGAACAGTGATTCATTTCTAGCCGATAGAATTTAACAACAAGGATGAGCTGTCACTTCTGCTTTCATCTTCTCTCCAGCAGACCATTCCAGGAGGCCCTTCCTGGCCATCTATGGAGAAGCAAGTGGCCTGTTGGTGATCCACATGGGCAAGCACATCAGGAAGCCCCTATGGAAAGCCAGCAAGATGTCAGGCTCACATGTGAGAATGTGAGCGCATCTGAGTGAGTTTGTCAAAGGATTCTTCCTGGCAAGATCAGAACCTTCAAGTGTATCCTCGTGAAAACCAAAGAAGGGGATCAATTAAGTTGTACTTGGAGTCCTAATCCCCAAGATCTGTGAAGCCATCTACAGTCCCAACCTGGGGCTGGAGAGAACAACAGTAGGTAAGGAACTTATTTACTTGCATGCAACTGATTCTGTATTTCTATCTCTGGCACCATCGCTATAGTTCCCTGAGTCCCACCAGGAGTGCTCCTTGAGCACAGAGCCAGCAGTAATCCCTGAGTACTGCTGGGTGTGGTCCTGAACCAAAATTTCATCAAACTAGTGGCAATTTAGTACATAACAATGGAGGATGGAGGCACTGTGGCTCCTGCCCAAGGTCTGTTCCTTGCGACCTGAAACCTCTTGGCTTGGACACAAGCACCATCTTGGATTGGCATCCTCCACCCAGCAGGGCTGGTAGCAACCAGTGGCAACTTATGGGCTGGGATCCCTTGAGTACACTGGAAGCTTCATGAACCTCCAGGAAATACTTGAGAAGAAGGAAGAAGATAAGTGGAGAGTTGAAGGTGACAAATCCATCAAACTCAGGCTCTTTCCCTGGTCCTGACTTTCCTTGGTGCTGAGGGTTGGTCCATCCAGCATGGCCCTCAAGTCAGAGGCCGGATGTATGGATGGTCTGTGAAACAGAATCAACTCCCTGATACATGCCACCTGCTTTCCTCTGTCTCTGTGCACCACACCATTGTCTCCATTTGCCTTCACAGCAATGATGAGTCTCCATCAACCAGAATCAAGCCCTTCCTGATTCTGCCCCCCCCCCAATCTGTGGCAGTTGAGAAGCATGACACAAACCCATCTCAAGCCAAGCCATCCCCAACAACTGCCATCTCACTATGGCTTGGATGTGGGTGGATTCCAGTGTGGGGCCAACCTTCTCTCCCAGCACCTACCATAGATGCGAAAGGCATACTCGATCTTCAGGCTGGGGCAGGCCTGCTCACTGAACACAGACGCCATGCCCAGCACATCCTCAAAGGAGAACAGGCCATTGTGGGAGAAAACCTTGCAGATACGGTCTCTGAAAGGGTTGACCTGTGGATGAAGAGAGGAGGAGTAAGGAGGGAAAGAATCCATCAATGCCAGGTGCCTGCCTCTTTCTTTCCAAAGCTGTGTCTTGGATTTCAGGTGAAAAGATGAACAAAATTGAGTCTATTTTATTGGACTCAGTAATAGGGTGATGAGTTGGGGACTCTGAAGAAAGCACATTCACCACCTTCTCTCTGCTTGCATCTCCTCCTGTATTGGCCTGGCAAAGAATCATTGGGGGTGTTATTATTTTTATGGCTCCCCATTTTTCTCTATGACTAAAACTTGGAAAATAACTCCCCAAAGTGCAAAGAATAGAATAAGAACACGAAGAGTGGGATAAAAACCGGATGTAATGCATATCTGCAGCGACCCACCCTCCCATATTGAGGGGAAGACAGATCTGGATTTAAGCACTGGTTCTGCAATTCGGTAGCGAATGACTTTAGACACATTCTAAAATCACACATGGACATGTATGTGGTTCAGGACAATCCAAATTGCCTTGCTGTTACCGGTTTCTCAAAACAATCCTGCTTCTCCATCCTCCCCACTCACCCCAAAATGTATGTTAACAGCTTCCATGGCTGCATCTGTGGGCAAGGTTCTGAATCACCAGCCCTTACTAAGTGGTTTTAAGAGTTCTTTGCCAAAATTTAAATCTGTTAATTCTTACAATTAGATAGATAAACTGCTAGCAAACTACCATTGAAGAGAATGCTTATAATGCAAAAGCAAAGAAACAGGAAATGCTTTAGAAGATAACTTCCTCTACTGGAGGAATTTTAACAGGCAATCAGGAAGCAGAGTCCCCCAGGGAATGAAACACCAATTTCCCCTTCTCTGGGGGGTTCCCTAAGGGCTTTGCTAATAGTGATTTGGGAAGGAGATAACTGTCAGAATTGCACCCACACTTCTTTAGATCCATGTCATGTGATTGCTATCTGCCTGGTCTCTTATGAAGAAGGGGGTAGTTGGTTGCTGGTGGTGACAAGAATTATTTGTGAAACACAACATGATGAGTGCAGACAATGTGGGGAGAGGCAGTGAGTATTTGTGTTTTACTTTGTTTTGTTGGGGGGCCATTTCTGGATATGCCCAGGGGTCATTTCTGGCAGGGCTCAGGGGACCATATAGTTATTGAACATGTTGAACATGTTAATTCCAATAACAATATGGGTGCCAGGGACTAACCTGGATTACATGAGGTATAAGGCAAGTGTCTTACCCACAGCACTCTGAGTGCAAGAGGAAGTGGAAATATTGTTGAAGAGGTAAAGAAAGACAAAGCAGGACATTACGATTTGCTACAAAAGTCAGGGGCAAAATGGCCCTGGGCCTTACAGTATTGCCTTAAAACATCATTTGATGGGTGGAGGGATAACACAGTGGATAGAGTACTTGACTTGTATGTGGTATACTGGGGTTCAATTCCTGGCATCCCATATGGTGCCCTGAACACTGCCAGGGTTATAGTCCTGAGTGTAGAGTCATGAGTAACCCTGAACACCACTGAGCACTGCCCAATACATTTCCTAAACCAAACACCAACCAACCAAAGTGTCTGTCTGTCTATATGTATATATATATATATGTGTGTATATATTACTTATAAAATATAAAAATGTGAAAGACTTGTTCAGAACAATAGTACAAATTGGGTGCATGCTTGCACAAGGCTAGGTTCAATCTCTAGCACCCCAGTGGTCCTCCGAACACCACTAAGAGTGACTCCTGACTTCAGAGTCAGGAGTATGTCTTGAGCACTGTTGGGTGTAGCCCCAAAACAAAAAAAAATGATGGCAAATCTTTTGAATCTGTCACAGGATTTCTGGTTATCTCAACAGAGCGCTTCCAATAGCCATCAAACTAAAAGAGAATTCAAGGAGGTTTTTGTACAGAGATGGATTTATCCAATTTGCTGAGCTCCTGGTGATGGCCAGTTGGTGATTTACTTGCAGTCAGCCACCAAAACCAGACTCGAATTCTGACCACTCCTCTAGGCGACAGTGAGTCATCTTGACAAGTGAGAAAGCCTGTGCTTTTTCAGAGAAACCATGCTTTGAAGAAAAGAACTCAGAAAGGAAGTGCTTTGTTGTTGACAATATGGTCTCCCTTATAAAATCACGCCTGAAGCTACGACAGAGATGACTCGGATTGGTTTGAAAATCATCCAGATGAAGAGTGACCTGGCTTCTGAGTCCATTTGCTGAAAATACACAATGGCAACGCTTTCCAATTAGCTTCAGAGAGTCACTGATTGACAGAAGGGAAGATGGACATTTACTTCTTAATTTCAACAAAAAGCCTATAATTGGTAGATGGGGCTGAAAATGAGTCTCTTAATTTAATACACACAGCTGATGGTTCCTTTTTCTTCTTTGCATCAGCTCTAACAGCTGTTAAAAATAAACCCACTTGAACCAGACCTTCTGACTGACTTCATCTTCAAGTGTTAACGCAGGCAGGCCCGACCGCATCGTCTGCTCTTTACCGACCACCGTTATGAACTGTCAGAAATGCAATGAAGACATGCGGCCATGTAATATAAAGAGAAATGGGCTTTTAAATATTTTATGTAGGCTTAAGCTCTAAGGGTTTTTCACTTTTTGTGTGTATTTTGCAATACGGTAGGATTGGAATCAAGGCGCACGGTTTGTAAATGAATATATGAGCATTCCAGGCATATGAACCATTTTCTCATTGTGAGGAGTACCTGATGCAAAAGGGCTGGGGTGGCTGAGGGAGGTTGATTCCTCATTCACAGATGTGGGTGTGAAGCCTGGGGGGAGAATAGAGTGTGCCCAGGAGGAACCAGCAAGTAGGGAGCAGGCCCAGCCTTGGACCAGATATCCTGGGTCTGCCTGCCCCCTTCCCACTCAGGTGCCCTGTGTCAAAGGACAGCCCCAACCCCGGAGCCATTAAAATATACAAATGAGGGCCAGAGAGATAACCCTAGGGATAGGCCTGTACTTTGCATGTGGCCAACCCTAGTTGGATCTCTGGCACCATAGAGTTCCCTGGGCATTGTCAGGTGTGTTGTTGGAGGTTGTCAGCACTGCCAGGTGTAACCCAGATTCACCTGCCCAGCTGCCCATAGCAGGGCTTTGAGATGACATTGGACTACAGACCCAGTTGAATGAGAATCACCCAAAGGGGGTCTTGTGTCTTCTGGGCAGAACTTAGGAGAATCATTAAATAAAATAATCAGAAAGTGGAACCCTCTTAAAAGTCTACCTGATTGGAAAGAGAAATGGGTCTTATTTGATACAAAGGACACCAGACAGACCCTAGACCCAAGAGTGAGGAGCGGCCTGGAACTCTGCCAGCTCCATGTCTGGTCCTTGGTGACAGTCACTATAAGCACAAGGGGTCCTTGAGGAGGAGGGGACGAGTCATCAGGCATGGGAATAGAGGATCAGAGAGACAGGGCAGAGGTCAGTGTAGAGGTTGGGCCATGGGGCACTATGTGGGCATAGAATCTGACCTTTCTGCTCCAGCATGAGCAGCAGCCCTCCACCGGGGTCCCCTACCTCACAACTTCCTGTTAAGCAGAACCAAGTTCTGCTATGACTAGTGTCCTTGGAACATGGGCAGCTATGTGCAGAGGGATCAGAGGGGCTATTTCCCTGCTCTGTGCCCAAGATAAGTGCCTGCCAGACTGCTGCCCTCTTGCCCAGTCCCACTGCCAGGCAGATGAAACCAAAGGCAGTAGCCAGAGAGCTGAGCCTGCTCTGGCCCCCCCTGTGGCCTATCTTCCAGACTTTGGTGGTGTCTTTTAACAACCTGCAGTCTTTGCCAAGGCCTTTTGGGACCCATCCAGAGAGTTACAGTCTGCATTAAATTTCACAGTCATTTAGAAGGGTCCTTTGAGGGGGAAGAAGGTGACAATTGAGAACAGCGCTTTCCAGTCAGGAATAGCTGTTATCCTGGAAGGAAGGCACTGGAACAGAAGCTGGTAAACATGTCAGCATGGACGTTTACACAGGTAACTCCAAGGGTAGCCTTACCAGGCCCGATTCTGCTTATGCACTGTGAAGCTAAGCAACCGAAAGGAGGTGAAAAGAAGCCCCAGATGTCATGGACTTTGTGGGGATGGGACAGAGTGGGAGCACGGAAATGCTACTGTTGACTAAAAAGATTGCTGTCCCTGTCAAAAAATGAAAGAACGAGAATGAGTTAAAAAAAAAGAGAGAGGAAAAAAAGATCTCAGTTATTGAACAAGAGATTTGATTTGAAGAAAGTCAGAGGGAAAATATTTGGACTGGGCTTAAAAATATCTCCTCTCCATTTCTCGGGCGAGTGCAGTCAAAAAGAGCTTTTTACAGTTGCTGGAAAAAATTCGCACCAAAATACACGAGCGATTCATACTGACATCATGAGTGTGCTTTGATTTTAAAGATTTTTCTCTCTCTCTCTTTCTCTCTCTCTCTCTCTCTCTCTCTCTCTCTCTCTCTCTCTCTCTCTGCTCTCTTCCCTTCCCTCCCTCTCTTTAAGATCAAATAGTATTTTACTTTAAAATAGTCATTACTAATTCAACTTTTGTCCCTTTTAACATTTATTCCTGAATAAGGTTCTGTTTTGGGCTCATTTTGTCTGCTCCCATCTCTTCCTTACTAAGATGTTAGGATGGATGTTTACATTTGTAAATGTTTGAACAGATGTGAAATGCCTGTCCAGGAATAGAGCAGCTAGAGGTGTCTATGGGGGTGGGTTAGGTAAGAACCAGCCCTTCCTAGATCTTGAACAAAGACCTGAGAGCTCTGAAGAAATTCTCACTGAAGAAGTACTGCTTGAAAGGTCTCCACCAAACAAAAAATTGTTGAGAGTCCTGGATGCAGGCAGGCAAGAGTTAAGATTCAATTTCATTAATAGCATCCTACAGGGACTGGGAATGGTGTGTGTGTGTGTGTGTGTGTGTCTGAGAGAGAGAGAGAGAGAGAGAGAGAGAGAGAGAGAGACAGAGACAGAGACAGAGACAGAGACAGAGACAAAGAGACAGAGAGACCCTGAGTTCAATCCTCAGCACTACAAAACCAAACCAGACCAAATCGGAGATCTTCCTTCAGATATTACCATATTTGTTGTTGGGAAAACTCAATATTCTCAAGACAGTAACTCTTCCCCAGACGATCTGCAGAGTTTAGGACATTCTAGTTTTAGTCTTTTAGTTGTTGTTTTGGAAATCAATTGATTGATTGATTTTAATTCCATGCAAATGCAGAGGGCCAAGAATAGCAAGGTTATCCAAAAAAGAGAAACAAATGTAAGGTTTTCATGCAACTGTATCTATGTGAAACATTTTTTTTTATCAATTCTGGGTGTGTGGTACTAAATAATGGCCATGTAGAAATTCTAGAAACACACACACACATATATTAGGGGCATGGTTTATGACCAAGATGATATTGTAAGGGGCTAAGGATATAAGGAAACAAAGACTTTTATGGCCCCTGGTCAGCCCTAAGTGCTACTTTCCCTGTAAGGGTGAAGATGTAGGTTACCAGAAGCCCTCCCCTTATAACTGCTGTAGAATGACAGTTTATCCTCAGGGTATATAAAGCCACCCTCTACCCAGTGAAGTGCTGAGGGGACTTGGAGACTGCTGCCACCACCCCTGTAGGATTGCTCCTGCTGAATGGTAGCTGCCCAATTGATGGAGAAACTATTTAACAAACTCCCAACACCTGCTGTCTTATGCTGACCCTCTTCTACTGGTCCGGACCAAACAGTAACATAAGGGGCAAGAGGGTCTTTCCAGTATGTGGTATTAGATTTAGAGCAGCAGCATCCAAGTGGGGAAAAATGAGTCTCAATTCCAACTTCACACTACACATGACAATCAATTCCAGACTGGCCGCAAATTTCAAGTTGACCACTAATAAGAAAACTTCTAGGAATAAGCATAAGCGGGCATCTTCATAACCATGGGTCAAAGATTCATTAGCAATGTACAAAGAACAATATGGAAAAACCAAGAGTGACAGGCATTTTATAAATTGGACTATTAAAATTATACATTTGTGGGATAGTACAGTGGTTAAGGTGCTTGAGTTATCCTGTATGGTCCCCTGGGCACCAATAGGAGTGATTGCTGAATTTAGATAAAGGAATAACCCCTGAGTGTAAGAATCCACTCACTGCAATCCATCCCCAGGAGAACAGGTCTAGAGCAGGGTTGCCACACAAAATAAGTCAAGCCAAGCATAAGTGTAAAAAGCATGTGTGTGTGTGTGTGTGTGTGTGTGTGTGTGTGTGTGTGTGTGTGTGGTGGGGCTTCAGCTACCTGGTAGTAAGCCCACCAAAATTAACAACTTTTATTCCATGCAATCCACTCCAGGCTTGGGGAAAGTCCAGTAACATACTAAGTACCTATTTGTAGCTAAGGCCATCTAGGTGGGTTTTTACATTGCAAACACATTGGGTGAAAGGCAGAGGGAACAAGTCTAGAAGTCTTTGTATTAAAATTAAATAAGGTGTGACCTAACACCTGAGTACTGCCAGATATGACCCCAAAACCAACCTCCCCAATTATACATTTGTTATTCAAAATTCTCAGTAAGGGTCCAGAGAGTAGCATGGAGGTAAGGCATTTGCCATGCATGCAGAAGGATGGTGGTTTGAATCCCGGCATCCCATATGATCCTTCGAGCCTGTCAGGAGTGATTTCTGAGTGTAGAGCCAGGAGTAACCCCTGAGTGCTGCTGGGTGTGACCCCAAAACCCAAAAAACAAACAAACAAACAAACAAAAACAAAATACATGTCTCAGTAAGAGAGAAAAGGCAAATAACACTTACCAATACAAATTTCAACAGTGACTCAATAAACACTGCAGGTCTAGACAATGGAATACTTCCCAGTCCTCCCAAGGAGCAAACTGTTCACTCACACAACTTGGTGATGCTTCAACTTATTTCACCAAGAAAAAGAAGCCAGGGGGCCAAAGAGATAGCACAGTGGTGTTTGCCTTGTAGGCAGCCGATCCAGGACCTAAGGTGGTTGGTTCGATTCCCGGTGTCCCATATGGTCCCCCGTGCTGGCCAGGAGCTATTTCTGAGCAGACAGCCAGGAGTAACCCCTGAGCATTGCCGGGTGTGGCCCAAAAACCAAAAAGAAAAGAAGAAGAAGTCAGGTCCTAAAGATGACAGTCTACAGAGGGGAGGTACCAGTTTGCATGGTACCCCGAAACTGGCACAATTCTAGCGACAGAAAATAGATTGGGGTTGACAGTTGTTGAAGAAACAGCCTCCAAAGAAGCATCACAGAGAAACAAATCAGGGTTCTTATTGATCTGTTTTTGATTTTGATTGAGATCATGCCTACCAATATCCCGCTGCCACAGTCCATCAGACCCTTGCAGCTTTCTCCAGCTCTTAAGGAGTAATCTGACAGTGCAGTACTTCTGTGGTATGTCTTAGTACTTTTGTTTGAACCCACAGAAACATAAACCACTAGGAGAGAATTTTACTGCATGCAAATGAAAACTTTAAAAACAGCAGGCTAGTGAATCCAGGATGAAATGCAGATCATGCAGATCGTAAAAATAACTATATTTCAAAAGGGTAGCACAATTTCATTGAAAGGAGTTGAGAAAAAGAAGCAGGCCAAGTGATGTTAAAGTCGGATTTTGATGGGATATTGTAAGTCTAAAGTCCAAGAGTTCATTCATCCATAAGTGAACTTTGTCCTCTCTCTGGCAAACACCTTTCTCACAGGGGCATCGCTTGGCAACTTGGAAACAACATAGATACTGGATGAAACAAACAAATCAAGAGCAGATAGAAATAGTATGTTTCTCAGCTCTCTCTTTCTCTCTCTCTCTCTCTCTCTCTCTCTCACACACACACATTTATAAATGAACAAGTGGAGGTTAGATGTAGTGTCTGATTAGAGATATCAATATGAACTTGTGGTTTTCAATATATAAGAAGACGAATACATAACTATACTGGTGTGTAATAAATAGATATTAAGACTTAAATTCTCAAGCTTATTGAGTTAGAGAGATAGTACAATGGGTTGGACATTTCCCTTGCAAGCGATCAACCCTGGTTCGATCCTCGGCATCTCATATCTCAAGGTTGCCAGGAGTGATTTCTTTGTGCAGAGCCAGGAATAATCCCTCAACACTGCCTGGTGTGGTCCAAGATTAAAAAAAAAACACATCTCAAACCTATGTATTTTTATCTCTGTTCACTAAATCATTTTACAATGTAGAAACCTGAAAATATATCATCTAAGTGAGAAAGACCGACATACCAGTATAGACCATATGGACATATAGGGAAGACAAATCTTCCCCAAGTCAGTCATCAGGATAAAAAGATTTTTGAAAAGACTACAAATCAATTTGACCTACTTGGTATTCCATTCCATACAGTGGTATCCACATTATCTTCCAGAACACTTAGAACAGTTTCACAACAGACAGTATTCTGGGTATAAAGCACTTCTCAAAAAATTTAGAAGATTAAAATCATACAAAAATAGACCCTCTGATCACAACAAGATTCAATTAGAAATCAACAACAAAGGATGCTTAAAATCCATAAAGAAATCACAAGGGAAATTAGAAAATCATTTGAACTAAGTGAAAATGGAACCACAACATAGCAAAATTTGCAGTGTTCCATGAGAGCAATGTGCGTTAGGTAATTACACACATTAAGTGTTTATTATAGAAGAGAAAGACAAGAAATGTTTAGTTAAATGAAAATTAAAGGTCTTTCCTTTGTTATGGTGGGAGAAAGGAAATAGAGAAGGGTCAGGAAGGGGAGGTTTATGGGATGGAGCTTCTAATTCTGTGCACCTGAGCTATTCATACCTGGGAAGTGGAAGCCTCTAAGGGCATGAAAAAATTACCATCAGGAATTTCCTAGTGACTTAGAAGCCACAGGAGGTTGGAGTATCTGGGCTGACCAGAGGCCAACTAGCAGGTTGCCCCTTTATGGAAGACTCCTCCATCCTCAGAAGTCCAAGATCTGATCCACCCTTAACTCTCGAGTCCTCTACCAAGAGGTGGCAGTGTTGAGCTGGAATCTATCACTCATTTCACACTCTCAAAGGGAGTGAGCGTCAACTGTGGGCAAGGTACATGTCTGCAACAGGGCAGGTCATATAGTTCTGCTATTTTATAAAAAGAGGAAACCAGGCTTGGAGAGATAGAATTCCTGGCATGGCACATGGTCCTCACAAGTGATCCCTGAGCACAGAGCTAGGAGTAAGCCCTAAGCACAGCTGGAGCTAGTTGTCGAAGAAGAGGGAGGAGGAAAAGGAGGAAGAGGAAAAGGAGGAGGCAGAGGAGGACAAGGAAGAGGAGAAAGAGAAGCTAAAACCTAGAGGAGAAATATTTAAACATTTATTTCAATGTATTGTCAATGTGTATTCTGGCTTCATGGGAATATATTTTTTAAAAAACTTAAAGTTGGGAAAGGAGCTGTAGAACAGTGAGTAGGATGTTTGCCTTGCATGCAGCCTACCTGGGTTTTATTCCATATTCCAGAGCCCATCAGGAGTGATTTCTGAGTGTAGAGCCAGGAGTAACCCCTGAGATGCCAGGTGTGGCCCAAAAATAAAAACAAAAACAAAAATCCGAAAGTATCTAAAAATGACATTTCTGGGGTTATATATGTGGCTCAAGAAATAAAGTATGTAAAATAAAAAAAGTAATGAATCCTAGCTTCAATTCCTGCCACCTCATGCCCATGTCACCTGCCCTAGTACCATGAAAGTTGGCCCCACCACCTCGATGACAACAAAATTGTCCTTTTGAAAAATGACTTTTCCTGCGCACTCAGAGGTCTGAGGGTGTCTGCACTCTCAGGCACGGAAGTGGTCCATGGGCTCCAAAGTGACACCATCACTAATTCTCCCCTGCACAGGACTGGATGGGGCACTTCCAGAAGAGGTTGGGAAAGACAGGTATCTGGATCCAGCTCAAACAAGATGAAATAACAAGAGCCATGGCTGAGTAAGCATTGCTGAAAGGGAAGCACCCCAGATGATGGGGTGGAGAAACCAGCCAGAAGACTGAGGAGAAACAGGAACAAATCCAGACCCTCGAGGCAGATTCCCCAAGAAGCCTATATTGGGAAGAGTCTGCAGTCCTGAGGACTAGAAAATAAGCTCACAAGCTGCCCCTCTTCCCTTCTTTACACCCTCAGTGCTGCTTGCATTTCCCTCGGTAGCTAAAGAGCTGGACGTTGGGGGGCAGGACCTGAACTAAAAAAATGAGACGTGCCTTTGAGTGAAATGCCCTTCTGTGGACCCAGCCCCAGGGGCATCCTTCATAGCAGCTCTTAATAGAACAAGGCATGGTCTCTGCGTTTTGGGTGACATCTCCCTGATACCCCCAGCAGCGGGGGCCCTTGTGGGAACTGTCTGCCGGTGACAGATGGGTTGGCAGCGAGGCCGCCAATGTGTCCCTCAGGTTGCTAATGGAACAAATAGAGAGGGAAGGCCGTAAAAATGTTCAATGTTATTAAACATCCCCTGCAGCACGTGGCCTGATTCTGGCTCAGAGCCACCAGGCCTGTCTCTTCCCAGATTCTAGCTCCACAGGGACCTGCCAATGTGCCCGGGAACCTTCCAGAAGGGTTTCCTGCCAGCACAGAGAAGCTTAGGAACTGTAGGCTTTGGTTTTCAGGGTGACCCAGAGGCTGGGCATTGTGCTGTGGGAAGAGAACAGGGAAATGAAGGTCTTGGAGGGCAAAGTTTTCCTTGGACAGCCACAAGCTTGCAACTGGTGAGGTTGCTATTCTCATCTTAATTTTCTTCTTTTTATGTAGCACTGAGACTTACAACCATGTTAATGAAAAATTTCAGGGCATTCAATGCTCTGCCGACATCAAACCCAAGTCCCCTGTCAGCATCCCTTCACCAGTGATCCAAGTTTCCCCACTTCTCCCCATGCACCCCCTTAGCAAACGTATTGTTTTCTAATTAACTGATAGTTTGAGTCAACTGCTTATAATAATATTGACTCTTCTGGATTTGCTGTACTTAATTACCTCAGCTCTAGACCACTAAATCTACCTGTTTTCCACCACAGCCAATGGTCTTTGCTGGGCTTTGACATTTCCCAAGTCTACCCTGGCAACTGTGCCATTTTTAACAGCCTGAGCTCAACCCTACCATGTTTTTGGACCCAGGGAATAAGATGGTGTTCCCTGGGCAACCAGAAAATGACACAAACAATGAGAGCTGAGAAGACCGCCAGGTGCACCATTTGCCCAGCTGGGAAACGGGTCACAACTGCTCTGGCTGCCTCACCAGACCACCACAGCATGTTGGCCAAACTAGAGACAGCCACTCCATGTCAGGTGTGGGGCCTGTGGGTACTGGTGGCCTGGATGGCCTAGGGGTGAGCTGCCAGCTGCAGACAGACTATGTGATCGCATGAGTCCTCCAGGGCCCTCAAAAAAGAAGACAAGGAAGGGAAGACAGGCCCTCCATCATCACAATCCAAATTCACATTTAGGTCCCTGAAAAGTGCACCCCAGGGGTGCTCTGTGACATGTCGCAGTCACTGATGGGTAGAGGGAACATCTGACACAACCCCCTCTCCAACTTATCCCAAGGCAACACTCCACTGAAGATTCCTGTTTTCCCTCACAGAATTTTTTTCCATAGGCACCCATCTCCTCTCTGTCTTCCCTGCCACCAGTTCTGTACCCTCAGCCCATGGCTGGCCAACCCTTTTTCTCCCTCTGCTTGGTCCTTCCTGGTCTCTCTGTGGAGCAGGCTCTGGCCAGAGGTCTTTGTAAAGTCAGCTCTTGAAGAGCTGGATACCCCACTCAGCCAGCCGCTGGCTGAGACTCTGGTGAGCTGGCGGGACCCCTCGACAGCCTGTCTTGGTCAAATTGTTATCTCTCTGCTCGCACCCTCACGCCTCCGATGCTTCCTGCCTCTGGTCAGGACCTCAGAGTTCAAATGCATTTTGTTTTTCTTTCCTTGTTCAGTCAGGATGTGGCAATTGCCAAGAGGCCATCACAAGACAAAGGCTGAGAGGCCAAAGTTTCCAGTGGTCAAGTTTCTGTGGAGAAGTCCCCCACACCCCACAACCCCCAAGAGCAGACTTAGCACTGGTGGGGAAGGGCAGGGAAGTAACTCCCCAGCTCTGAATTTAACTTCTAGAGCCAAGGTTCCTTCCACCCACCCAACTCTAGACCTCTCTTCTCCTTTCACCTTCTTCCTCTTCCTTCCTTCCATCCTTTATTTTCTTTCTCTCTTTCTCTTTCTCTCTCTCTCTTTCTTTCTTTCTTTCTTTCTCTTTCTTTCTTTTTCTTTCTTTCTTTCTTTCTTTCTTCTTTCTTTCTTTCTGTCTGTCTTTCTTCTTTCTTTCTCTTTTTCTCTTTCTTTCTCTTTCTCTCTTTCTGTCTTTCTTTCTTCTTTCTTTCTTTCTTTCTTCTTTCTGTCTTCCTTCTTTCTTTCTTTCTTCTTTTTCATTCTTTCTCTTTCTTTCTTTCTTTCTTTCTTTCTTTCCTTCCTTCCTTCCTTCCTTCCTTTTTTCTTTCTTTCTTTCTTTCTTTTTTTCTTTCTTTCTTTCTTTCTTTCTTTCTTTCTTTCTTTCTTTCTTCTTTTCTTTCTTCTTTCCTTCTTTCTTTCTAAAGTTGTAAAACCATTTATGTCACCGGAAAGGAAAATGTGATCCAATCAATGCTATAAATTTGCCAAAAACACCCAGGAATTGATCCTCTCAACCAGCTATGCCCAAAGCCAACCCTCATGGAAATCAGGAGGCAGGGGGACAGTCCCCCAACACTTCCTTTGTTCAGTAGCAGGCGGGAGCACAGAACTTGAATGGGAACAGATATAGGAGAATAGGAAATCTGGCAGGAGAGGAAAGGAAAAGGGGGTCTGAATGAATAAGGTAAGTTAAGATCCACCATTCCTGAGAGATTGAGCGAACAGGAGTGAGAATGTCCCAGAGTTGCAATACATGAAGGGCTTGTTCTAATTCACATGTGCAGCTAGGAATTCCAGCTCTTGTCTTGCACAAGGTCACACTTGGTGACCAGTCCAAATGCTTCAAACTCGACCCGGTGTTTGCAAGTGGGTCTGATGTCACCCTCATGCGATTCAGTAGCTGTTTTTCTTTCTCCTGTTGCCTTCATGCTGATGTTGGCCATGTGCAGCTCGTAGGGGTACGGGGGGCGATGGCTTCCTTAGCCGAAGTCTTGTCTCCAATGTGCGAGAAGCTGTGTTTCTGAACTATGTCACATTCTAGCACTTTCTGGCACTGCTCGAAGAGGGTGCTGGCCCCCTGTTCTATGCCCCCTCGACCCCCTCCCCCTGGGGATAGTTCTTCAGTGAATAGTTTCGCTCTTTGGACACAGCTGTTATGGGAAACAGCAGAGGCTCTCCTTGGGGTGCTGAAGATGCTGACAAAGCTGTTCCACCTCGTTTCTTTAGGAAAGGGATGTCACTATGCCCAGGTTTAACCTTCCCCGGCTTTTACTATTGGATGGAAATGATCAGGACAAAAAAGCTACCAACCTGGGAGGGGCTACCCCATGAGTGGGAAGATTCCTCTGGAGGCCTGGCTGGAGAGAGGGATTCTCAGCCCACAAACTGATGCACAAGTGGGGACCTTAGCTGGGAGAGATAATAGGGAAGAGGCCTTACCCTTCCAGAGACCCTTTCTTACACCCCAGCCTTTGACCTGGTCAAGTATCAGCAACTCTCAGGGTGGGTTGTAGACAAGAAGTTTTAGCTAAATGCCACAGAGAATCAGAAGATGTTCCCACTCTGTCCTTACAACCCTTCTAATTACCCCCAAAAAGACAAGAATAGAGGAAGAGAGAGAGAGAGAGAGAGAGAGAGAGAGAGAGAGAGAGAGAGAGAGAGAGAGAGAGAGAATACAGCAGGTTGGAACAGGTAGGAAACAGGTAGGTCAGCCTTGCATGTGGCTAACCCGGGTTCAATTCCCAGCATCCCATATGGTTCCCTGAGCACCGTCAGAAGTGATTCCTGAGTGCAGAGCCAGGAGTAACCCTTGAGCATGGCTGGGTGTGGCTCCAAAACAAAACAACAAGACCAGGATAGATCAGAGACTGGGAGGAAAGGTGGTTCATAGCTACCACATTTCCATTTGGGGGGAATTGCATCCAAGTGAAGAAGGAGCCCTCAGCCCTGCAGCAGCTCTGTTCTCTGTTCACACTATTTCAGGGTACAGGTACAGCATTATTGCGTGTGTGTGTGTGTGTGTGTGTGTGTGTGTGTGTGTGCGTGTGTGCGTGTGTGCGTGTGTGTGTATGTGTGTGTGTGTGTGTGTGTGTGTGTGTGTGTGTGTGTGTGTGGTGTTTCCTCACACCTGGCCTATGAAACCCAATACCCAGGAAAGCTGTCCAGCATCTGTTCTTCCCTTTACAGAGAACAGGGTGAGTGATGCATTGTGCTCAGGGGTCACTCCTGTTAGTGCTCAAGGACTGGGGAATTGAACTGGGGTTTGCTGTGTGCAGTTCCAGTCCCCATACGCATTATGTCTCTGACCCTGGTTCCTTTATTATTTTTTTTTTCCATTTAAAGCCACACCTAAATGGTGCTCAGAGCTTAGTCCTGGCTCTATACTCAGGGATTATTCTTGGCAGTGATCAGAGGACCAAAAGGGGTGGAGGAGATGGAACCCAGGCTGGCTACATGCATGGCAACCAACTTTCTCACTGGTGTACCTGGGTATCTCCGGAGAGGAGGTCGGGACAGCTTCCCCTTCAGTGACTGGGGTTCCAGGTATTTAAGAGTTCAATTTTTCAAATGTATGCTTTTTCTCTCTTAGAAGGCAGCAGTGCTTTTCTCTGTGGCCACATTGCCCAAATAATAATCATTTTAATGGTTGCATAGTTCAGATTCCTACATAGCCAGCCCCGCTGGCTAACATCTCTGAGGTGGACCTAAGGCATCTACAGAGAGCAAACTTTTTTTTTTTTTAATGAAAAAACTAATATGTGCAAACTAATCATTGCAAAATGCCGATTAGGTACAGAAAAAGATAACAACAACAAGGAACCCCAAGGTGGACATAATACCACACCCAAAGGGAGGATTCGGTAAATCAGAACTCACTGCAATTATGCGACCTTGAAAATGCTAATTACACAGACCATGGAGCAATGTGGAGAAACACTTTAAACCTGCTGGGGAAAAGCCAGCTTCTGGGTGTCTACAGTGAAGTGAGCCCATGGGGAGAAGGTGGCAAAGGAGAAGAGAAAAGGAATGTTTAGGTTGGGAGGCGGGAGTGCCAGAAATGAGTTTTTAGAAAGAGTATTTCAACTCTGACACGTTCATTTCACAGTGGCTAGAAGGAGAGTTGAAAAGGGAAAAAGAGCTACAAAGAGTTTACTCAGCCATTTGACGGTCCTCCCCAGGAGGCGGGAAGTGGGAGCTTTGTCTTGTCTTCTCTGCTTTCTTCTCTCTGATAAGGCTGCCTTGCAGCACCCATGGGGGGGGGGGGCTGCTAAAGGGCCTCCTGGCCTCCCCAAGGAAATACTCCTTGGGCATATGCAGGAGATGGTACCTTAGGTGTTCAGTCCACTTCACAGTCTTGCACAAGCCCCCCCAAAAAACAGCTGCATTGAATTCCCATATGCTCCATGGGCTCATGTGAGCCCATCATTGCCTGCACATTCAGCTGTGCTCTTCCTGTTCACACCATTAGCCATATCCAGGAGACCCCAGAGGCCCCAGAATCAGAGCCAGAGCCATAGCACAGGGAATCAGTCAGGCTCTTGCCTTGCATGTGTCCAATCCAGGCTCTATCCCTGTCATCCCATATGATCCCCCAAAGACCTCTAGATATGATCCCTGAGATTCAGGAGACTGTCCTGAGCACTGCCAGGTGTCACCCCCAAACAAGCAAACACACAGAGGCCCCAGGACTGGCTGCATGTCTCCAGTTCACCACTTCCCAGAATAGACTCATTATAGAAAGCAAAACTTTCCCCCAAAAGGCAGCACAAAGATGGTAAAAGACATCCCCAAGACAATGCTCACAGGTCTCTTTGGAGCCTCTGTTTTGTTCATCTGACCAACACATTCTCTTTCAATAAACTCACTTTGCTTTGCCTCAACCATCTCATTCTCTATGTATATTCTATTAGCACCCCACAGCTGGAACCTGAGGTGGGACTTGGGTTCAAATAGCACCTCCTCTTCCTTCAAACCCTGGAGCACCCACCTCCAATTCCATCACTAGCAAGCTTTGTGCCTCTCAACACCTCGGCTATGCTCCTGAGAGTTCAGAGCATCTGGGCTCCTCTCTAATTCTCTCATGCAACTGCAGGCTCTGGAAAGTACTGGGCTGGGCTCCCTGGCTCTAGGGCCCCTGTTCTGGTTCCTGCTCCAGTTCTGATCCCACTGGCTCAGCACAAGTGATGAAGGCAAAAAGTGGTGCTGTCACAGCTACCTGCTCCTGGCCCTGGATGCTGTGTGGCCCGGATAGATGAAACAAAGCAGCTGACCAGGTATAGCCTTGCCAGCTCTTCTCCTGGACCACTCTGCTGAATCCTGAGAGGTGAGTGCTGTTCAGGCCCACTAGATGCTCAGGGCTCTTGTGAGCTGCCAGCCACCTGCTCTGGCATTTGACAGGCAGAGAGAAGAGGGCTGAGTCCTCCCAGGAAGTTGGGCTGATGCTAGGGACAAGGGGGAAACGACAGCTCTGCTTTGAGGCTCTGCCTGGCCTCTGACAGGCAAGTGCCACCCTCCCTGACCTGGGTAAACTCTGACCCTCAGACAGGAAGTTTGCTTTTAGGGACCGAGGCTCTGGGTTCAGGTATGTTTGCCTAATTGCGGAGAATACAGCAGCAGGTAAGTTGCTGGTCTTTCGTGCAGCCAACCTAGGCTTAATTGGTACTCCATTTGGATCCTGAGTCCTGCAGAAGGGATCCCTGAGTACAGAGCAGGGAGTAAGATCTGAGCACCACTGTATGTGTCCTCAAAACCAAACCAGACCAAAAACAAAAAAATAAAAGAGAGCTGAAGTGACAGGACAGCGGGAAGGGTGCTTGCCTGGCACTCGGCTGACCTAGTTTGATCTGGTACTCCATCTGGTCCCCTGAACCCCACCGGGAGTGATTCCTGAATCAGAGCCAAGATGGGCATAGCTGGCTGAGAGGATAAATTCCTGGGTCTTTTTTGGCAAATTTATAGCATCTCCAGGTGTGGCCCCAGCCCCAAACAAACAAACAAATAAAATATGATTGATTGCCTATTACCCTTTAGCACTGCTGCTGACTCAAGTCAAATCTAATTCCTCTCCTCCCACCCACAGAGGAAGGACTCAGCTTCTATGCCCCCCAAGTCTCACTTTAGAGGAACCTAGAACACATCCCATATACCTCACTTTCTGAGCCACTGTCCCACTGCAGTGGTGTGGGGTCCTGCCATCTGCCTGGCCCTCTTCCCTCTGACTCCCTGCATGAGGCTTAACACACACCGGTGTGGTCCCTCCACCAAAGGGGCCTGGTTCAGTACTTTCTTATCAGCCTTCCTGGCCCCTTCAGGGCTGCTGTAACAGGGCCCATTTCTCCTTGAGGAAAACTGAGGTCATGCCCAAACAATGGACTTGACATTGTCAAGTCTGGTGGGCCTGGGAGACGTGGTGTGCCATCGCCAAGGCCTCCTCCAGAACTGGGCATGCAAAAGGTCTGATCCCCCCAATACTATACCACAACTGTGGTCGGCCCTTTTCTTTGGGCCTGGATAGAGGTGTCTTTGCTCTGCATCCCAGTTTGTGGAATTGGATGCCAGCTGGCTCATACAAATGGCAGGGTGTCTTCTCAAAATTCAGGCTTGGATGGGGTGGGGCATTCCCTCAGAGGCAGGTTTTATAGGGGTTGCAAATCCTGGAGACAGAGCAGGGGGCTGGAGGGCCAGCACCTCTCTGGGGCCCCAGCAAGAAAGGGGGCAACTCAGGGAAAAATGTTGTTTGTTTTTCTATTTTTAATCCCATCTGAGGTCTCTGGGGGCACAAATAAAGTTATCAGCAAAGAAACAGTGGAATAAAGCCCCAAGCCAGCAGCCAGGCTGGGCCCCCTGGGAGCAAAGGCCTGAAAATCTGAGATGGGGTTTGTTTATCTTGTGATCTGAGCACAGAGGACTGGGGCCAGGGTGCGGGGGAACATGTCCCCCAGCCCTGGGCAGCCTGTTCCCTGCCTGCCCCTGGGGAATTGGGGAGAACAAGGCCAAGACAGTTGAGAATGAGCCCATGGGGGAGGGGGGAAGAGCCACTTGGGAAGGCAGTGTGAATTTGCTTCTCACTGAAGACAGGGGGTCACACACCCACCTCCCAGCTCTGTATCCTCTGCCCTTCAGGGGCCTGGTCCCTCCTGCCTGGCCTCCCATGGAGCAGTGCTGCATTGCCATGTGTGCCCATGGGAGCCAGTCACACAGGCTCTCAAAATCCTTTTGGGGGGGGGGTCTGTCATGCCCATTTGTAAAGTAGAAACACCCCAGCCCCGAAAGCTGAAGGACCGTGCAGGAAGTAAGACTCAAGACTCATCCTGTCTCGAAGGGACTATGGAGAAAGAGAAGTCACGAATCACGGCTGCAACTGAGTCAAGGCTGCGTGTCTGATAGGATGAGAACAGGCAGAGGAGGGGGGAAGCCAGGAGAGCTGAACTGAGGGGCTAACAGAAAGGGGGGCTGAGCAAACTGCACATTGGATGATAGTGGGAGTTCTACCATCAGCCCTTTCTGGAAAGGCCACACACAGGTTCTCCTGAGACTCCCACCAAGATATCTTGTGTGTGTGGGAGGGGTGCCCTTCTCTGTCCTGAAGATCCCATCACCCTCAAGGTAGAGCCTACGACCACCTAGGCCTTGATTGGGGGTCTAGAGACAAAGTTGAGGCCAGGGGAATGAGGAGGAAGATATTAGCTCAGGCCAACCAGCATGGGGGAAAGGCAGAGATGAGAGGCCAGACCTGGCTCCTAACCAGGACCCCCTTCCCCCCTATTTAGGAGATGAGGAAACTGAAGCTGGAGCAGGAAGGGGTCTTCATCCAGGCCCCCACTCCTCGGGTCTGCTGATACTGCCATCACCCCAGCCGCTGCTGTGTCCTACATCACTGAGCTTTTTCTGAAACCAACCTCTTCTTAATTCTTTGGCTGAATGTCTAAATAAGGATTTTTGCCAATTCCAGGCCCTGCTAACTGATGAAGTTGTCAGAAAAAGATCTAATGATGCTTGAAAATGCAGGGTGTAAGCCAGCTGCCAAATTGTCCTCCCAGCACTGACTCTGCATCAGGGAATGGGGGGGGGACCCTGAGTGGGGGTGGTGTACCAAGGTCCCCTTTTGCCTTTCTGGGCTGTGAGGCTGGGAAGAGCGCCTCCCTCCACCCCTTTGGTCCTTCGTTCCGACTGTAAATGAGAATCCTGACCTCCCTTATGTGGTTACTTGGGAAGCTGAGGGAGCCCTGAGCCCAGTGCAGGGCAGACTCAAGTCCAATGGGGAGGGGTGTTCAGGGTGGTTGGCTAGCCTGTAGTCCAGGGGTGCGAATGGAGGCCCCCAGCCCCATTTGCTGTAGCACTGGGCCTTTAGCTCTTGCATTTCTCTTGTGGGGGTGCTGGACAGTCTGTGTGCCTCTCCCTGACACAGGAAAGGCTCCGGTGACCCCTGGCCCTTGAGGAGGAGTCTGGAGGTGGGAGCCTGGGAGGCTGGGCTGGGGTGCTCGGCCTCTCCCCTTTCCCACTCCAAGTCCTGGCCATGGGGTCGGCGCCTGGCTTGGGGACCCAGGAATCAGACAATTCCCAGGCAGCAGCCTGAGAGACTGGCTCCCCCAACTCCCGCCGGCTATGGAGGGTGCCTCAGTCTGAGACGGGAAAGGCCATTCAGCAAATCACCCAGGATCCAGGCCAGAATTTGCTTCCTGTCCCCCCTCCTGCCCTACATGTGCATGAAAACACATGTAGACTAAGAATAAACATACATGTAGGCATGTATACAATCACACATCCATATCAATAGGGACACACATAAGCGCATACATGAATACATGACACAAGCATAGAACTACATACACGTGATCATGACATGTATGTACACATACAAGCATTGATGAACATGTGTATACAAGCACAGATACACGTGTAGACATGAGCCAGGACACACATGTAGACCTGAGCATAAGCGCACATGCAGGATAAGACACACATGTGGAGATGTAGATATGTGTACAGGACAGTGTAGATAAGCATAGACACACAGGATCATGAACACATGAGCATGAGATAGACACGCCAGCATAGATGCAAATGTCAACCCAGTATGAACATGCATGAACAGAAGTGTAGATATGAGCATGGACAGTCATGTATATGTGAGTGTGAGACACAGCATGGACACGGGGACACTTCAAAATGTTTCCTGGTCAGGTTTATAGGTGATCTTCTGAGTCAGCACAACAACTTGAACAGTTTTCTCTTACCTGACAGCCACTAAACCCAAGTTAAGTGGGTTAACTTAAGCCAGTAGAGCAGGACCTCGAGTCTACAGGGAGCACGAGGCTGTTGATTGGGTATTCAGCACCTGGTGGGCACCCCCAAAGTCCTCTGAAGGAAACCCCCACTCCCACAGGGAACAGAAGTTGTCCAAAGGAGATCAAAAGTATTGACAAGCAGTTGGGGTTCTGGGAGCTTCCCAGAACAACCACACTTACACTGTGGGGTGGTCGCCTCTGCCAGGCTCTACAGAAGGCTGGAGGAATGTTTCGGGAGAAAAGATCCAAGGTTTTCTGATTTGAGGATGGTAAGCCATTATTGAGAAAACAGGAGATCCAGGCTGCACTGTGAGACCCTCTAGACCTCATTTCCAACTTCACTCCAGAAAGCCCCTGGCTAACATTTAACTCCTGTCTGTTCTCTAGGTTTCCAAATGTCCCCATAGGGACACACATCCCATCTGGTTCCTGCTTGGCAAGCTCTTCCGCACCCCACCCCATGCTGTCTGAGGTGTTGATCCAAAGGACCAACAACCAAGCACATGGGGGAATGCTCCTGGAGGAGCCCTCAGAAATGTTTCCAGAACTGGAACTGAAGGCAATTCTGAAAACAAAGCAAAAAGAAGGAACTAAAATGAGAGAAAAATGAGGGACTGACGCGAGCCAACCAGTGTCGGGCCACTGAGTTCCAGAAAGAGATGGAAGGAAATAGAAGGGAGAACAGTGGTGAGGACAAGAAAGCACAGAAACAGCAGAATGAGGGAACCCAGATGGAACAAGTCCCCCATGGGCCTGCCTAGCTCTGGGGACCAGGACCCCAAGAACCAGGAAAGTGCACAATACTGGAGTCACAAAGAAGAACCATCAAATTTCCAGAAAGGCAGCCAACAGCATCATCACAGACCAAAAACCAGGCAGCAGAAGGACGTTATAATCAGGTAGAGGCAAAAACACCCCGGAGCAGTGATTCCTAAGTTCCAAAGTCAAATGAGGAAAATGGGGGCATCGGTGGCAGGAAAGTTGCACTGGTGAAGGAGGTTGCGCATTTTATGACTGAAACCCAATTACAAACATGTTTGTAACCATGGTACTTAACTAAATTATTTTTAAAAATAAGAAAAGAGAAAAATGAATCCCTACTTGCTCTAAACACTCAGTCAAATGAGGAGACAAAAGACATTTTTATAGATAGGAGGTGTCCAATCCAAGCTTTTGTCCTTCACTTCTCCTTGCCTCTCCCCGCTTAAGCTGGCAGCTTCTGGATGATGAGGGGAGGAATCGAAGACAAGAGTTGGGGAGGTCTTGGAGAAAATGCAGGCAAACCCCCACCAGAACAGTAGGCTGAGAGAAAACGAGCCTCACTTCTGAAGGCCCTGGGGGAGATGAGGGTGATTGCTAGGGGGTCTGGTGTCAACTGTTTATAAGTAAACAAAGGACAGAGCCAAAACAGTGATTGCATCCCGGGAAAGATAGGAGTAATATGGGGTGGACACAAATCTGCTCCCGCAACTAGGGGTCTGAATTTTTAGGGACCAGAAAGGTGGGCAGGGCAGTGGGAAGGGTTGGGTGGTAGGTGCTTGGTGGCAGGGAAGGGAAGGAGTCGAGGCTGAGCTGGAACTGAGCTAGAAGCAGGGGTAAGACGTGTGTTGTGGAGATACGTGGATGCAAATGCCAGAATTGGCAAAGAGCTGAGAATAGTTGTCTCCAGGGAAAGCACGGTGGGTAAACTCATCCGGCAACTGGAATCCAGGCTGGCATGAATCATTTTGATCTAGAATGTTCAAAAAAAAAAAAAAAAAAGACTCCCATCCCTGTTGCTCATCCCCTCCCACTGTTTCTCCAGCAGCGGGAAGCGGGAAAGACTTGGCTGCAGAAAACCCGACTTCTTCACAAGCTTTTATGACCAGAGTGGCCAACCCAGAAGTCAGCCTCATGAGAGATCCCAACAAACGACACAGATGAAAAATCCAGATCCCACTGAGACCTGGGGACCTACTCCTGGGTTTCACACACTCTGTACAGGGTCCTGAGACTCTAGACTTTTCAGAAGTGACACTGAATGTTGGCTACACTGTGAAATGACCATCTCCTGCAGGAAGCTACCTGATCCTGGGGTCTCTCTCTCTCTCTCTCTGTCTCTCTCTCTGTCTCTCTCTCCCTCTCTCTCCCTCTCTCTCCCTCTCTCTCTCCCTCTCTCTCCCTCTCTCTCTCACACACTTATCTGTGTTTGCAGAAAGCAACATCATTATTTACAAAATTTTTACAAGAACAGAAACATTGAACTCATTCACATTCATATATACCAAAACAGAGCAGTAAACCAAAGAATTATTCCAAACAAACCCAGAAAAGTTTGAGTGGAAAGGGGGTGCTATGTTTGGGCAAGGCAGGGCATTCTCTTCATCACCCTTGTCTCCCCCGCCATGGCCCGTGACTGCCCAGACCCTTTTCAGTGTTAACCAACCTACTTTTTCCATGAGTGAATCCAAGTTAAGGAAGCAGAACTTTCTTCCCAGACCACTTAAGCCCCTGAGCCAAGTCAGCAGAGAACCCAGCACTCCCTGGAGTCCCATTCTCAAAGACTTTCCAAAGTTGGGTTCTGGGCAGTGTGATTCAAGCAGCAATGACCTTGGGGCGCAGAGGACACAGGAACACTGGGGTCCCTGCCTTGCAGCCAGTCTCTCTCCCTGCTGATTCGGGGAAGCCTTAGGTGGGACCAAGATCGGAAAGACACGCTTGAGCACAAATTCCCCCAATACCAATCTGAAGATCAGTGGCAGTCAGTGATCAAGTTTCTGACCACAGGAACAAGGCAGGAAAATTGGATCACAAAGAGGTACATAGGGAAAGAAATATTCTCATCCCTAGGACTCTCTCTTTCTAATACGTATTCCAAAATAAAGTTAAATAAAAAAAAAAACCAACCATCAACAAAATGATGGTAATTACAGATGACATATGTTTTTGTGTCCTTACTTGGCAAAATTGAAAAGGTTGGCATCTCTACTCTCTCCTCCAAAAATATGTTTTGGGGAAATTTTATTGGAGTAGGAAAGTCCAAAGTCTGGAACATTGTGTGGTAGATAATACAGAAGAACTCAGAGGTCAGGGTGGGGACCAATGCCAATCTGTCTTTGATGGTTAAGTGTTTTCTAGAACATTCTAGCTAAATGTGACAAGGCCATTCCTTTCACTGATAAAAGCTCTATCCTTCGGTGTAGAATTTTTTAGTTACTTGAACTTGGTTACTTGTACTCTGATGTCCACCACCTTGGCATCTGGTGCCTGGTTTTATTCAATTTTTTTTATTTGGGGTCTGGTATTGCTCTGAGCTTACTATTGGTTTTGTGCTCAGGGATCTCTCCTGACAGGGGTCAGGTAACTGTATGTGGAAACGGGATTGAACCTGGTATGCCGTGTGCAAGGCAAGTCCCTCTGGGCTCCTAGCCGGTTTCTCATTAACCAAGCAGAGCCCTTTAGCTCCCCCCAAAAAACACACCCTCCCCGGCTACCCTGTCTTCTTTGATGGGGCTTTATTTGTTCTGCCTAACACCAGCCATTCCTTTCACAAGCAACTGGTCTAAAACCACTTAGCTAACAAATAAATTCAAATCTAGCTCTAAAAAATAAATTTAAACCTGGTTCTCCCTCTCCTGGCCACCTAGTCCTTTAGATATAGCCACACCTAGGCACCCTCAACCTATGAAATAGTTCTGACTCTGTCAGAAATATTTGGAAATACAAGAAGAAACAGAAAATATATGACAATATGCCTCCCTCAATCAATGTAGTCGCTATACAAATTTCTCTAGCTGCATAGGTGGAAAAAGAACAAAATCCCAGAAGAGAACATGGAAGACAGCAGCCAGCCTTTAAAGTAGATGTTTTTGTCCTTTTTTTTTTTTTTTTTTTTTTTTTTTTGCTTTTCTTATTTCTAGTTTTTCTACAATAATTTGGGTTTTTTTCTTGTATGCTAATTTTAAATGATGACCATTGAAAAGAGAAGTAAGATTTTTTTTTTTTGCCTCCTCTTAAGACTCATTTCAGTTCCCAACCAGTACTGTCCTGTGAATAAGGTCTTGGGGGTTCTGGAGCTCGTAGAGAAACTGAAATACCCCCCCCAACCCCACCATACTTGTAGGTGTGGACCGCTTGATCCCTGGGCATGGTCTGCCTCTGACATGGGGCGTGGCCTGCTGCGGATGTGGGAGTGGCCTGCCTCAGACCCTGGACCAATTCTATCCTCACTACCGCAGTGACAGTTCCTGCTGCATCCTTCAGTCCATCCATCCATCCATCCATTCATCCATCCATCTTCCATCCATCCATCCATCTTCCATCCATCCATCCATCCATCTTCCATCCATCCATCCATCCATCCATCCATCCATCTATCCATCTCCCACCCATCCATCCATTTTCCATCCATCCATTCGTCCATCTGTCCGTCCATTGTCCACTTCCCAAGAGCGAGCCCACAACCCTGCTCGCCCTGTCCCAGGGGTTGTTGCCAGGGTGCTGTCTGGAACTCTGCCTTCCTCTCTCTCTTGTACACCTGGCTCAGCTCTCCTGAGAAAGGGACGGGTGGAAGGGGAACCAAAGCAGGATGCGGAGGACGTGGGCTCACTCCTGCACCACCTGTTCCCAGCACAGTGGGCACAGATTGTTTCATGGGGAGGAAAGTGATGCGCAGAGGGGAGCTGTGTCATCCTGGGGCGTGATGGAGCAGGGCCAGACCCTTCTGCCTGCTCCTCTCCAGGCACATTTGTTCCTCTGGGCTCAGAACAGAGAGCATGTGCTGGGTCAGCATAGACAGTCGAACCAACCAATGCTGAAAACCTTCTTGCCAATCTTTCAGGGGTGTCTTAGCCAGAATCTCAACCCCTAGGGCACCTTGCAGACCTGGGTACTTGGTGGTGAGCCATGAGCCAGGCCTGGTTAGAAGGTCCTGCCTCCTATCCAGAACCTTAGCCAGTCCCTGCCCTCCTTGGACCTTTCTTTTCCTAAGGATAAAGGCTGGAGCATTTCAAAGTAAGTAGACTAAGGTGTCTGGAAATTTCTGGTTGCTTCCAGAGGCTCAGGGATTGGAAGATGGTGGAATGACCCCTCTTCCCACATGCAAAGCCTGTGCCTAGTCCTCAGAACCATCTCCCCAGCACCTGAACTGACCTCTGAGAGCCCCTTGCTTTTTCTCTCTAGGACCTCAGACCCCCACATCCTTCTTTCATTGCAGCTAGATCCTGCTGCCCCAATTCCCTTTACCACCCCCAGCTTTGAGGTCTGTAACAAGGCTGTCATTTTTTTTTGGCATCTTTGCTAAACATGCCCCCCCCCCCCGTGTACCTCTGCAGGACAGTGTAGCACCTGCACCCTTCCCCCAATTCCTGACCCCCTTTCCTTCCAGACACACTATAATGGAGTCACATTACACAGTGTCAAATTTAAACCATTATTTATATCCAGAGGAACCTCTGCCTAGACTGACGTAGCCATGATTTACTAGGCTGAAACTGTGCACATTTTAATTCAAAATTTCAGGGTGCTCAGATTCATTCAACTTGCATCTCTAGGCTCCACCAAACCCTGAAGGAGCAGAACTTGGCTTTCTCCACACAGGGCAGGGTTTAGAGCATCCTTGAAGGATGAGTGGGCAGAGATGGCTTGGAGAGCACAGAAAACAGCTGGTCATTCCCACATGTCACCTTCTACCCAGGTGGGAGACTGAGAACAGGAATGCACAGCACAGAGAACAGCATGCACACACACTGGGGTATATATATCTATGTGCCTTCTTTGTGTGTTGGGATATATATGCATGTGTTCTCTTTGTATGTGTGAGTCTATATGTATAAGGTTATGTGTGTGTGTTCTTGATGAGCATGAGTATAAGGGTATATGTGTGTCCAGCATATATGTTTGTGACTTGGTGTGTGTGTGTGATCTGGGTGTGTAAATGCATATGTCCTGTGTGTGTATGCTGTGAGTGTATGTGGGTCCAGAGATCTAGTCCAGGTAAGTAGGAAACGCCCAGGTTTCCTCAACTCAAAACCTGAGTGTCAGATTCATCCCTCTTTTCCTCTTTTCTAACAGCCTCTGTCTGGGAGGGTTGGAGAGTTTGGGGTTGGGGGAGAAGGGACCTCCAGGGGAGATGGTTGTCCCTTCCTGTCCTTTCCTGTCCTTGGGGCACCAGCACCTGGACTCAGGCTTTGTTCCTTCTTCTTGGCTAACACTGAGAAGATTCTGTCCTTCTAGAAAGGCCCAAGTTCACAGAGGGCAGAAGAGAAGGACAGAGGAAGTCCTGGACCCATCAGTTGGGTCAGACCAGCTTCCCCAAGGCCAGCCTGCTCCTGAGGGACATCCGCCTCCCCACTTTCCTAGCCTGGGCCCCAAGAGATGAGAGGAAGGGTCAGTGTGAGGATACGGGGACTCAGCGGACTCTATGGGACCTGAAATCTCTGGAGGACTGATGTGGGCCAGCATCTAAGGACTTGTCATTCTCTCAGCTCAGGGTCCCCCTCTGGACCCCTGCTGGTCAGAAGCTTCTTGGTTCTGAGTCACCATGCTCCCCACTCCCAAACCCTCATTGAGACTCACCCTGAGGGCTGGCAGGGAGCTGACCTGGTCCATGGTCAATGTCACGTCCTTATAGCACTTGCCGGAGGGACAGAGCTTCAGGAAGGTGTCGTGGATGCTGGGGAGAAATAGGGCAGGCTGAGCCCATGCACGCTCCTGCCTATAGACAAGGACCAGGAACCAGTGGCCATTCTAGAAACATCACTGAAGCCTCCAAAGTGGCCCGTGGCCTGTGGGGGTGTGAGACAAGATGTGCCAGTAGCCATTTTCTGGATACCCCTGGGAGTCAACCCCAAGAATAGAGCCATAAGTATCCCCAGAATGCCAGCAAGTGCCACCCCAAGACAAAACAAACATAAAATACATGACAGTGGGGATGGGAGGGTGTTAGTGTGAGGGTCTCAGGGGGGCTCCACTGTGTCCTGTGTCTCCTGTCCCATTATTTCCCACCGTAACATCCACATGAAAACCATAGGTTATGTAACTTGTGCCTGAAAATTTCCGACAGTCTCAGGGGACATAGAGACCCCCTGAGCGATTCCCCTGTCTGTGCAGGACTCTGCCTGTCAGTGGGGGCAGTCCCATTCTCAGTCTGGTCCCTATTTTATGTATTATGTGACATCTCTAAACCAGGACACCTAGCTCCAGCATTTGACTGTCCAGTGGGGAGATGGGGAGAGCACCCCCATCAGGCTTCTCTGCTGCCCACAGATCCTGTCAGCCCTGATGCAATAGGTGATCTGACAAGCTGGAGAGGATGCTGAAAATCAGGGAGAGAAATACTGTGGAAAGGAGGGTTTGTCCCCACAGAAGGTCTGAGTGGCCACTGGGCTAAGGGGGTGGAGCATTGGGAAGGCAAGTGTCTGGCCAGGCCTGAACACGGGGGTATTGAGTCGTTGTTCCAGGAATTACAAAACTGTTCCAGGAATTGGTGGCAGGAGGCATCTTGTTTTTTTCCCCTCAGTTTCTTGTGTTTTTAAGAGTTCCCTGAGTCAGATGCCCACGTTAGGCCCCAGGGTGGGTGGAATTGTCCCCACCACCCCCTCTGGGACTCTTCTTGGGGACACCTGTAGAGCACTGTGCTCTGAGGGGCCATCGGCTTGTCATTCTCAGGTCTGGAAACTGAATTCAGGGAATCAATTCACTGGCCTGAGGTAGGTGGGACTTCCTGTGAAGGCCTCAGATCAGGATTAGAGGTCTGAGGGGGTGTCCCAGAGACCAGCTGGGCAGGGTGTGGAGAAGGAGTACAAAAGGGAGAGATCATCACTGCCCTCCTCAGCCTCTCACCAAGCTCCACTCACAAGGAACCCACAAACTTCCGACCACTCTGTGAGCAATGTACTGATGTGATTGTGTCTATCAAAGGGTAAACTGAGGCTCAGGAAAGCAAGGGGACATGCCTTGAGTCAAGTGGCTGAGTAGAGAAAATGAAGGACCCCACTCCCAGACAGCACCTCGACAGGTTAGGGTTCCTCAGCTGGCCCCTGGGGGCCCTCTGACTGCCTATGAGGGAACCATGTCTACGTCTCAGCTGCTAAGAAGTGTTTCCGCCTCTAAATATGGATCAGTGGCTCTAAACAGAGCTGGGAATTCATTGCTAATGGACTCATCAGGCCCAGCCAGCTGCAAAGCTCACCCTGTTTGCCTGCCAGAAGCCTACAGCTCCAGGTTGAGGGGTGGGGGTGACCTTCATGGCCAGCAGGCAAGGGATGGATGCTGTGTGTGATCTTATAGGCCTGGGGCAGAGTTTTGGGGCTGGGGGGTGGGGTTAACTCGAATACTCGGGCTTTGGGGGAATCCTGCCTCTGCCACACCCACTCTTGTGTCCCAGTCTTCCCTCTAATGATTTGCCACTGTTCGAATCCCAGGGTATGGCCTGTATGAGAATCAAGTGTGGGCCTGGAGTGATAGCACAGCAGGTAGACTGTTTGCCTTGCACATGGCCTACCCGGGTTCAATCCCCAGCATCCCACATGGCCTTCCGAGCCTGCCAGGATTGATTTCTGGGCACAGAGCCAGGAGTAATCCCTGAGTGGCGCTGAGTGTGGCCCAACCCCCTCCAAAAAAGAATCAAATACCCCCCCCCCCCCCATTTAGAAGATACTCAAGCAAGGCCCGGAGAGGCCCAGACCCTGCTGAGTTCTACCTGTGTCCCTGTTCCCATGATCCGGGAAGGCCTGAGCCCCGATGTGAGTGAGATTTTCAGTGCTCAGGGTCCCATCTGTCCTCGGCTGCCCAGGGTCATCCTCACTGGTCTTTCCCATTGGGTTGCCTTTAAGCTGCCTTTTCATCCTGTGACCGCTGTATGCCAGCTGCAAGGCCATGACCAGGGCTGTCTTGGCATGTTTCCTCCTTCGCTCAGAGGACATGGAAACAGCAGGAGAATGGCCCTTGGACTTCTGACAACCATTGCTTTGGGTGCTCCCAGCACTGTTAAGGGCTGGAGACCATAGTCCACCTGTGTGAAAGTTACAGGGACTTACAGGCCCACACAGCCAAGCCAGGGGCTAAGCAGCAACCCGGGGCCTGTGGTGTCAGGATGGCAAGCTTGGCACCACTACCTATGACTGTGTAGAAGCCCCAAGAGCTGCCAACCAGACCAGAGCAGGAAGACAGAAAATCAAGGAGTGCTCAGAGGCTAAGAGAGGGGGTGACCTTGTAGCCCCCAAGACATGCACAGGCAATGCCTTCAGCTCCCAAGTGGGAACCCTGCCCCAGATCAGGTGTAAGCTTAAGTGGGTCCAACTGGTGTTGGCCAGGCTTCCACTGCAGGAGTCTAGTATGTGCCATACTGCTTGGGTCCCCTGGAGTCATCTCCAGAGCTGGTGGCCAGGCTTGGGTGACCCTGAAGGTCACAGAAGGGCAGGTGAGTGAGGGCCAAGAAAGAGCTCCCTCCTCCATGCTCCTTGGCCATCCTACTCCGGGATCCTTTCACAACCCACTGAGTCCATCCAGCTGTGCCACTGGTCATGCCCAGGCCATGCATGTCCCTTTGGTTAAAAGAGCCAGCACATGTCTGAGAAAGAGGAGGATTGTCCCCATGGAATCCTGACCTTGATTGCTCTGCTGGGCCCGGGCAGCCTGAGGTGGCCACATTCTCTCTCTCTGTACCCCATGCCTGCTGCTCTCTGACCCACTGCAGGTGCGGTTGGGCATCTGCATTGTGCTTTCCCTAGCAGCAGTGCTGCCCTCACGGTGCTGTCTTTATACCATGGCCCTTGAGGGTGGCACCATCCCACAAAGAGTTCAGTCCACCTCTCTCAGGCTGGACATCCAAATCTGCAGCCTCTTCATCTGGCCTCCATGCCAAGTGCCTGTCCCAGCCTGCAGCTGCTTCCCCAAGTTCACTTGTAATAACCACAGACACACACATACACAAACACAGACAAAACACAAAGGTACCAGAGTAACAGCACAGCAGTAGGGCATTTGCCTTGCATTCTGTCAACCTGGGATGGACCCAGGTTTGATCTCCAGCATCCCATATGGTTCCCCAAGCCTGCCAGGAGCAATTTCTGAGTACAGAGCCAGGAGTAACTCCTGAACACAGTCAGATGTGGCCCAAAAACAAACAAAAAAACAAAACTTATGAGAACCAAAGCCCCTTGGGCCTTGGACCAAGGTGGTCTTTAACCCCAGCCAGATTGAAAATTTAGGTATTTTCTACTATGAGATAAGATGGAGAGAGTTAACTCAGAAACAATGAGCCTCCAGGAACAAGGAACTAGGAGTTGAGTGAGCTGGCTGCTTCCTTAACAACTAAAGTTTGAATATCCTTAACCAAAAGTTTGAATCTCAGAGTTTCCCTAGACAGCCAGAGTTGAGCTAGAAAAATCAATGATTGATTAAGACATCTATACAATGAAATAATTGTGCTGTTCAATGCTTGTGATTCCTATAAAAACTACTTGAAGGTTTGACTTGGGGTCCTTGTCAACTCCACTGGTTGGATGAGACTTGGACCTTGGCTAACTGAATAAAGTCTCTTTTGCACCTTGTATTATCGGTGGTCTTTGACTCTCAGCACTGTCTAGGGTGACAACTCAAACCCTAATATATTTCTGCACATCCTAGTTTTCTTTAGCGTTTCTGGACCCTCAGGGACCCCCAGATGTGGTCTTTGGCCCCTTTGAGCAAACAGCATTCCATCTCTGCTTCCTCTTGTTTGCTTGCTCTGTCTTTGAGCCTCCCATGTGGGGGACACAAGCAGAACCCCTTCACCCCTCTACCCTCCATGTGCAGTGGGGTACCCCCAAATCATACCAGGTCTTTCAAGCCCCCAAACCTCCTCCCAGATATGAGCACGGCCCTTTTGAGGAGCAGAGGCTATTAGAAGGGACCACAGCCTGGGAGGGCCCTGAGAGAAAGCAAGCAGATGTCCTCTGCCCTTCTCATTGGCACCTGCTCCCCAGCACAGCACAGACCAGCCGTGGCCTTCCCGGGAGAAGTGGGGTGAGCAGATGGGAAATAGAACCCAGGGGGGATTCACTTCCTGGCATGGGCAGACCATCCAGAAGGAAGCGCTGCCTCAGCCTGGCTGCCCCCTGAGGAATTCCTCCTCAGTGCCTGAGCAGATGGCGGGGTGGGTTCCAACCCTCTCTCCCCACCATCACCTGCCTCAGCCCTGACAACTTTTGGAGTATATGTGAGGTGTCTGAGGAACCTGGAGAAAATAGGGGGGAAATCATCGAATCACCAGGAGAGGACAAGAGAGTACATGTAGACCTGGCCAGTGGGTGCCACCCATTTTGATAGTGTCTGTGGAACTACTGAATGTTTGAATGCAGCTCCCTCACTTTGGACCTAGATATTTCTTCTATGGCTCAACTGTTAAATATAAATTTTATAGGCAAATGTTTATGGCAGTACTAAAGCCATAAGCCACTTAAATGTCCATTTTGGTCTGCTAAAAACAACTGAGGATTCTTCTAGAGGGGGGACTCCCTGGTGATAAAAATGCAGGGGAGAGGAGAGGCCCATCTCTCTGGGCATAAGTCAACCCAAGAGGAAGTTTGTGGAGACTTGAAAGTCTGTGAGCTCTGTTATAAAGGCCATGCTGAGAACTACAAACTGGGAAAGATTCACGTCAGTCTAGTGATAAAGATTTTGCCCAAAGACTGAATAAGAAAGATACTGGAATAGTGGCTGTCACGGGTCTGCAAAGAGGGGAGGGAGACATTTATTTTTTTATTTAGAACTTCTAAGACTATTGGAACTTTCCAGCCCTCTCACAGATGACATTTAAAAGTTTTTAATTGCATTGCTTTTTAGAAAATGTCAGTAGGGGTTAAACGGGAAATGGGATAGAGGTCATTTGGAAGTTTGTCATGTTTTTCTGTCAAAACATGAAAAGCAGCGAGTGAAGAGTAATAGTCACAGGAAACTCACAGCCCCGACTGTTCCCCATCTCCATGGTCGCCTGCTCCCACCTTCTCAGTCCCTGTGGTTGTTGGGGTGTAGCCTGTGTTTGGTAACATCACTGTCCTGGCCAAGCGCTTGAGGTGGTTTCTAGGTACCTGATGGAGGGAGGGGGACTTCAGTAGAGTCAATGAGGAGATGGCTCTGGGTCTGAGGTTCTGAAGCAGGTCCCTTACTTGTTCATCTTCAGGTTTGTGGGGAGCAGCCTTCCCTCTGCTATGTCTGAGGGTTTCTGTGGAGAGTCCTAGACTAGAAATGACCCTCTCCAGACTGGACTGTGTCCCATTCACCAGTAACCTATGACCCAGTGTCCCAGTGTTGGCCATGAAGAGAGCGGCTCAAGAGAGGAGGAAGGCCAAGATTCTCCCTCTAGTCAGCCAAGGGCCAAAATGGCGTCCATTCCTTTCCCTGTCTTCCTCTTCTCCATCCCAATAGGCCTGTCTGCCTCTGAGGTGCTGACTGAACTCTGTCCCCATAGCAACCTGACTCCAATGTTTACTCAACTCTAGCCACCCAGGAACTGTGACTTCCCAACCCCAGGCCATTGTGAGGCCTGCCCTGGGTCAACCTCACTCACCACAGGATCTCCTTTTTGGTCAGGAAAGTCAGTGCCTATGAGGAAGCAGAGAGTTAAGCGGCCTGCTAAGCCCCACTCTGAAACTCACACAATGGCAGGGAGAATGATGGTAGCCCTTGGCCTAGTGCTGAACTATTGGCTGGGGTGCCCTGGCCCTCCTCCCCTAGATCAGGAGGTGGCTGTGAGAAGGCGAGGGTGGGCACATGCCAGGAAAGGGGTGAGATGCCAGAGTGGAGCTCTGACTCTGAACAGGAAACAGGATGGAGGCCAAGCCTTGACACAGGATACAAGTGTGGCCAGACTAGGCCCCACCTCCTGACTCCACACTCACCCACACCTCCTGCCCACCTGCTCTGCCCACCTGGTACTCTTCCAGGTCATCCCATTGCATGGGGTGTCTCAGACACTGCCCCATGACTACTTCAGAACCTCAACCCCAAGGGCAGTAGGTTGTCATGGTGACTATATTCCACCTTCTCTACATTCTCCCTGAGCCCTAGTGGGCAAAGATAATAGGTCTTTTGATTCCCAGGACTATGAATATTCCCTGCCCCTGAACCCTGAAAGGCAGCCATGGTAGGAGGCAGAGAGCAGAGCCTTCCTGCCTCAGAGGCCCTGCCCAGTCATGAAGCCCACATCTGGCCCAGATAGTGAAACCCTCACTAACCCCTCAGCTTGAGTCTCCCACTCTGAGCCCATGTTTCCTCCTATTACTATCAAAGAAGCAAAAAAAAAAAAATCGAAACAACCCCAAGTGCCCAAGAACAGATGATGGAAAAAGAAGCTATGTGTGGTACCCACCATAGAATATGATGCAGCCAGGAGAAAAGATGATCTACACACACACCACACAAACACCATCCACAACACATCACACACAATCTGGGGAGATATGGTGCTCAAAATGTCAGGGAGAGAGAAGGCTCTGACCTGGCCTTTGCAGTGGGATTTGAGTGGCCATTTTAATGTTGTAGTCCAGCGTGCCACTGGTACCATGGGCTATATCTGAGGGTCCAGGGTTCAGGCCCCTGTTCAGGTGCCAGTTGTAAAATAAAAATAAAATTCCACAAACTGGCACAACCCCCCTCCCCCAGGCATAGTTCTTCTAACCCCTTGAGGCAGACAGGTCTGATGGAGAAGGATAGTGTCAGAGAAATAATACTAAGCCAGTCAAAAGATTAATCAGAGTTAGTCTGCTTTTTCCTCATGGCATTTTTGCCTCAAGGCCTCTCTTTGCCATGTTCTCTCTCTGCCAGAACTTCTTCCTCTTTATTATACAGAACCAAATCCTCCAGGGTGGGGGAAGGTCTTGTAATCCAGGTGGGCTTTTACATACCAATAGAAGATATTTAGGGGAAAAGGAAGTTGAGGAGGAAACCATTGTTTAGGGCTGTAAGTTAGTATCACCTTACAGTGGCCCACCATGTTCTCATATGTACAATGGATGTGATCATGGCCTCCTTCCTAGGTTGAAAGCATAAAGGTGATCGAGCCCTGCATGGAGGGTGCTGAGTCTTGGAGGGGGCGAGGCACTAGAGGACAGGCAGTCTCTCAACACCAGCGTCTCCTCCTGTGCTCTGGGCCACCAGCTTTCTGTCCCTCTCCAGTAGCTCAGTTGTGATGGTCAGGGAATGGTGATGTCAGTTGGTCAAAACAGTCACCAGTCTGTATGGGAGTATGAAGCCCTAGCACCCTCTAGTCTGTCTGTGGCTCAATGTTCACTCCCTGGGAGGGCCCTGAGGCATGAAGGAAGTGGTCCCCGAGAAAGAAACCATTTCATTGAGTCAACCATGTCACTTGGCCCAGGAGTTGACAGACTCCAGATATGAAGTTTGCAGTGTGCCCCCTCCCAGAGTCCTCTGTGCCTTAGATTGGTCTTAGCTACTTGCTTCCCCTCTGCTGGCCGCATCCAGTATCAGGAAACAACCTCACCAGTGCTTCTTCATCTGCCTGGTGCTTAGTTATTGGTACAGGTCCTCAGAAACATGGGGTGGGGTGGAGGATGTTGGAAGGATTTATTTCATTCATGCAAGTGCAGATGGGTAAGGGCAATGCAGCCTTGAGGTTCCCACACTGCAGGAGAGGAGTTTTGAGTCCACACCCCAGGAAGCTAGGGCTGCTTTCCCTAGTTATATCTTTAGGGCCCTTCAGTTTCCTGGGGGTTCAAGTGGTCCCAGGCAGTGGCTAGTGTGCACCTTTAACATGTGACGAAAAAAGAGAACAGTTCCTCAAAGCTCAGAGCACAGAGCTGATCACTCAGTCAGTGGTCCTCAAACTATGGCCCGCGGGCCACATATTGTATTTGTATCTGTTTTGTTTCTTCATTGCAAAATAAGATACATGCAGTGTGCATAAGAATTAGTTCATAAGTTTTGTTTTTACTATAGTCAGACCCTCCAATGGTCTGAGGGACAGTGAACTGGCCCCCTGTTTAAAAAGTTTGAGGACCCCTGATTCAGATGGTCCACAGGGAGCAAGGCAGGGTAAAGGACCCCAGCAGGGCCAAACATTCCGGAATAGTAGCATCCTTTAGCTCTGTGCCCCCATCAAAGAGCGGTGCAGCAGGGAGGGTGGGCTGGGCACAGGGACACTCAGAAAGCTGAGTGATGAGGTGTGGAGTGTGTTGGTCCAAGCGAGACAAAGGAACTGTTCTTGGCCCTAAAGCAACAGCATTAACTGGAATGGAATCATGCTTGGATTTTCATCTGTTGGTTCCTAGGGTAACTTGCATTCTGGAAATGCTGCAGGTTTGCCATTTGTAACTGTGATCTAGAGTTTCCTTCATGCATGTAGCTGGTTAATAAAAAGACACGGGAGCCCACTTAAAGAAAATATTAACTGATTATACAAAAGGTGGAAGAATTTACCCACCATCCCAAAGCATCCCCTAAAAAAAAAAAAAGATTTGCAAATTGTTCCTTTCTCCTTCCCACACATAAATACTCACTTATACATACTCTATATACACATACAAATATATACACTCACAAATACATGTATGTATATACAGATGCACACATACACTGCTAGACACTCATACACACAATGCTAGTGGACACTCACACACATATTCAAATACACACATGCTGAGGCTCAGTTATTTCATCCAAGAACTCATTTTTACTGGTTCTAACAAATAATATTAATAAGATCATCTCTCATTTGTATATTTCTTTCTAATGCCAAAGAAATCAAAGCATAGATTCCTTTAAGGAAAAAAAAAAAAGGAAGGAGCAGAACCCATGGTTCTGTCTGTTTTTTCTGCTATCCCTCTTCAGTGGGGGACTTGAAAATGGGCGCCACTGAGCATGACAGCCAGCCAGGCATTGCCCTACCAGCTGTGGGTACCCGCCTCGGGCCAAGAAGGAATACATTCTTCCCGAGGTTTCCCTCACCCTCAGGGAACTTCACTGCCCATTAAAGCTGCCCGTTAAAGTTGCCATTTATAACTGTGTTCTAGAGTTTCCTTTATAAATATAGCTGTTTAATGGAAAGAAATAGGAGCCCAGTTAAAGAGAACATCAAGTAGATACTTACAGAGGTGCTAGGGGCCAGAGTGGCAGTACAATGGGTAGAGCATTTGCCTCGCACATGGCCAACCTGGGTTCGATTCCCGGCATCTCATATGATGCCCCAAGCACTTCCAGAAATAATTCCTGAGTGCAGAGCCAGGAGCAACCCCTGAGCATTGAAGGATGTGGCCCAACAAAACCAAACAAACAAAAGATCTTGTCTCGTCACAATGTGAACTATTGTTCTTTGGCAGTAGAGACCAGAGAGGACCTGATGGGTCTCTAAAACGCAGGGCTGAGAGAAGGAAGGCAGATGCCAGTCTGCTTCTGTGTGGTTACTACATCAGTGAGTTCCAGGACAGGCAAAATCACGGAGACCACAGCGGGATCCAGAGTTTCTAGGACTCTGCACAGAATCACAAGGAGATGGATTCATGCATGGCTGCAGAGTTTCTTTTTGGAAAACCTCCTAGGTGTCAAGAGATATCCCTGGGTCTGCAGAATAGTTGGAGGGAAGCATTCCAAAATAAATCAGATGGTAGTGATGGTTGCGATATTCTGTGAATATGCAAAAAAAAAAGGGGGGGATCCAGTTGGAGGAGTGAATTGTACGATGTGTCAACCGTATCTTCATCAGGAGGTTATTAAAAGTCATTTTCAGGAGTATTTATGTGGTGACTTAATGCTGCTCTAGGAGACCCCATAAATATGAGCAGACTAGCCTGTCGGTGATACTAGAAATACTTCTAGGTTGATTCCCACATCCTGGGAGTTCTAAGCAGGGACTGGGGGGTGGGGAAGTTGGGGAGGGGTGAGGATACTTCCAACAGGAGGGCTGGATGGGGCTGGGGTGCACAAGACACTTTCCAACTCTACAGATCCAGATGCTGAGTAAGTTTCTGGGAGGCAAGACCAGAGGTCAGAGGTGGACTTGAAGATATCGCTAAGAGCCTGGGCTAGGACATTAGGTGCCAAAGGATGGAAAGAACAAACAATCTACCTTTATGACTTAAAAACAGAGAGGAGGAAGGTATGAGGGACCAGGTGGCCAAGCACTCATACTCAGGGGTGGAGGGTATGGGTGCCTAGAATGTCCCTGGGTGCTGAGAGGAATGGGGAGGGGTGGGTGTAAGCTACACAACGAGGCTTGTGCGCCCAAGTGGTTACAAAGCCCACAGACTTGAGAATTCACTTAGATGCTACCAGAATTCTGGAGGTCACTGGACTTAGAACACATTTGAGATAGGGACCAGTCTGTGATGGCGTAGACACAGGGGTCTTCAAACTATGGCCCGCGGGCCACATATTTTATTTATTCCCATTTTGTTTCTTCACTTCTAAATAAGATATATGCAGTGTGCATAGAAATTTGTTCATAATTTTTGTTTTTACTATAATCTGGCCCGTAGTTTGAGGACCCCTGGGAGGAAAGGCCAGGACTGCAGGTGTGAGGGGTCACAGATGTTGGGGCTGACCCTTCTGTAACATAACTGTGGTTTGGAGGGCAGGATCTGGGCGCTTCCGACAATCCCCCTGATCACTGTGTTTGATCATGTCAGCTCGATTGATGGAATCCTTGCTCTGGGGACTCACTGTGACCGCCACCCTGCCCTCTGGAGGACGGTTACATCACCATCTGGCGCGGAGGCGAACCCGCTAATCACATCTCTGCTTTCGGGCAGGCGGGCCCCATCCTGACTCATCCCATCCGGGGATGCAAATGGTCTGAGCGGGCCCTGTGAATAGCAAACATCCTTCTGGACCCAGGATGTGAATAGCAAACATCCTTCTGGACCCAGGATCTCAAGGTGACCACTCAGGAGCACAATACACAGGCCCCCTACCCAATCTCTTGTCACACAAACAGTTCAGTAGTTAGAGCACATGCTGAGCATGCGCCCTCCCTCCCCAAATTCCATTCTTGGCACTTCACAGGTCCTCAGGTTCAGCCCTGGTGGTCTCCAAACACCACCAGAATGGCACCAGGCATCCCTCAGCGTCACAGGCCTGACTGTCACCACACACTCAGGCTCTTGCATGGACCCGCCATTCTTCTTAGCAGAGACTTCCTGGGCACTGTATGGGAGCCCTCTCCAAAATAAGTTCACCCAAAGAAAGAAAGGGGACAGCTAACATTCTGACATTGCATCGAAGTAAGTAGCTTCCGCATCTCAAAGGAAATGATGACCAGGGTACAAAGATTGCCCTTGGAATAGGAGAGATTATTTACCCAATGCACTGGTAGAATTTAACAAGAAAAAGATATCAAAAAACTGGAGAAGTGATGAACAGAAACTATCTAAAAGAAAAAATACAAATAGCCAAAAGGCACATGAAAAATGCTCCACTTTGTTCATCATCAGGGAGATGCAAATCAAAATAACAATGCAATATCTTTCACACCATAGAGACAGGAATGCATAAAAATAACAATGATTTAAAAAAAAATACCCAAGGACAGCCAGTACTGGTGCGAATGCAGCGAGAAAGGGACTTTCATTCACTGCTGATGGGAATGTTGATTGGTCCAGTCTTTTTGGAAAACAATATGGATATTCCTCAAAAAGACTAGAAACTGAAATTCCATTTGACTCAGAAATACTGTTTCTGGGAATAAACTCTAGGGACCCAAAAACACTCCTATGTTCATTGCAGCGCTAGTTACAGTAGCCAGAATCTGGAAATAACCCAAGTGCCCAAGATGAATGAATAAAGACATCGTGGCACATCTACTTCATGGAATATTATGCAGCCATTAGGAAAAATGAAGTCATGCTTATACTTGAATAGACAAGGAGAGTAAAGGGCCAGAGCGGCAGCACAGCAGTAGGGTGTTTGCCTTGCAAATGACCAATCCGAGACTCAGGTTTGATCCCTGGCATTGCATATGGTTCCCTGAGCCTGCCAGGAGTGATTTCTGAGTGCAGAACCAGGAGCATCTCTAAGTATGGCATGAAGGAAGGAAGGAAGGAAGGAAGGAAGGAAGGAAGGAAGGAAGGAAGGAAGGAAGGAAGGAAGGAAGGAAGGAAGGAAGGAGGGGAGGGAGGGAGGGAGGGAGGAGGGAGGAAGGGAGGAGAAGGGAAGGAGGGAAGGAGGGAGGGAAGGGAAGGAAGAGAGAAGGAGGAAAGGAAGGAGGGAAGGAGGAGGGAGGGAAGGAGGGGAAGGAGAGGAGGAAGGACGGAAGGAGGGAGGAGGGAGGAGGGAGGGAGGGAAGGAGGGAGGGAGGGAGGGAGGTAAAGAAGGAAGAAAGGAAAAACAAAGGAAGAAAGAACGAAAGGAAGAAGGAAGGAAGGAAGAAAATGATTCAGAGAGAAAGAGACAAACAGAATGATCAAACTCATCTGCAGGATATTAAAAAATATATATAGTATGAGAATAATACCCAACAACAATAGAGCCAAGGGATAGGCCTGTTTCATGGTAAGAAGCTTTCCACAAATTTGGGATGGAGGGAAATGCAGTGAGTTCAGAGAAGGAACCACTCTGACAATGATAGTTGGAAAAGATCACTCTGGACAAGAACTGGGTGCTAAAAGAGGGAAAGTGATATGCATGATGCCCCTTCAGTGACAATATTGCAAACCACAGTGGCTTA